>NC_140283.1:17995778-18008278 GCF_964030765.1 Micromesistius poutassou
TTTTCTTCTGTTCCCGCTGGCGAAGCGTTCAGTTTCATCAGGAGTAATGGCGTGTGAGACCCTCCGCTTGTCGTTTCGTGTTTTCGCCACTTGCTAGAGACGCACGCACACACACACACACACACACACACACACACACACACACACACACACACACACACACACACACACACACACACACACACACACACACACACACACACACACACACACACACACACACACACACACACACGGGAATGGGGATGGATGGGGAGCATTCTTCTCCAGTGCTTGACAAACCACCAGTGGTTTCCCACAAAAAAAAGCCACGCCGGGCAGGAAGTCACGGTCACATGGCTCAGCCTGGCTCCGTGCGGCCAAGGAAGGTAAGAGAGATGGACTTTGATGGAATGACACTACTCTCAGGTTGAAGTGTGTCCCCCTTTGAGGTTCAATACACCCAGTGGAGCACGAGGGGCGAGGAGAGAGGGTAGGGGGGAAGGGGACAGAGAGAGAGACAGAGAACGGGGGAGATGAGGTGTGTAGGGGGGGGGGGGGGGGGGCAGAGAGAGATGGAGGGAGGAGAAGCATGTGTGTGTGGGGGGGGGGGGGGGGACAGAGAGAGATGGGGGGAGGAGAGGTGTGTGTATGACGACGACAGAGAAAGATGGGCGAGGAGAGGGTGTGTGTGTGTGTGTGGGGACAGAGAGAGACAGAGAGGGAGATAGGGGGGAGGAGAGGTGTGTGAAGGAGAGAAAGAGGGGCGAGAGATGATTTCATTGAAATGCAAATGTAGGTGTCAAAAATGCACCGCAAAAGGTATCTAAGTGAAGCTCAAAGAATCACATTCTTACTCTCATACTTCTTCCTTTGTTTGACTCAATTTGTGATCACTGCAGTGAGGTGTTCATGTCTAGGAGGACGCGATAAGAGTAATTGCCTTTTAATCTTTGTTAGGAAGTTGAACAGTCAGATTGTTCTCAACTGTCATTGGTTTCATTGTCAATTAATTACTATCTGATGTATTAGAAGACAAGAATGGTTTGTGGCCTTTATTTGGTTTATCCATTGAGTTTGAGACCGATGACTCAAAAATAATAACAGCCACTGGTTGAATCTATTCTTGAATAATAACTGTTCTTCAATCCAACAAATGATGTTACATCGCCACCGTGTGGTAGATTTACGAATAGCAGCTTCCAAACAAACTACCTTCCCAAAGATTAAAAAAAAAAAATAACCTTTGAACTTCAAATGAGTTGAGCGCAAAGGTTTTTTTTAAGTAGATATAGTCGATAGTCTTCAATGATAGTAAATACTAAAATATATTTCTGTCTCGTTTATTGACAAGTCCTGATAATACAAAAAAGAAATACAAAAAGAAACAATTAACATAAAACTGGGAAAAGATTTGGTTATTTTACACAGGACATTTTTCGAACATGTAAAATAGGTGTAACAAAATAAAAAACCTTCATTTTTTTTTAAATTAAATTAATGTTGCCGGTTTTGAATTAGTGTCTAGTTTAGTCGGGTTTAAATACTGATATATTAGGCCTATGCTTTTTCAGGAAAACATTTTATTTGGATTTTCTTTAGACATTTGTGGTTTCCACAGACAAAATGTATGTAATTCAAATACAACAAAAAGTCATAAGGTAATCACCTGTTGTTTCCGTATTATTTCTTTGTCCTGTTCATTTGTTTGTGGGAGAAAAGTGTTGAACTGTAATAAATCAGTCATTACCAAAAGTGTAAGTAAATATTTAGCAAGAAGCCTGAAACAAAATGAAACGTTAATTAGTTCCCACTAGAAAAAGACACTTTAAAAAAAGGAGGTGAGTTGGAATGGAGATAACAGCCTGACAAACTAAAATATGGGGCTTTGAGTTCATATTTGGCCCTCAATAGTGCTGTGGCTGCCGAGTCTGTACATCATTAAACACACAAAAGAACGGAAACAAAAAACAACTCAAACAAAAAGTATGTGGGAGACCACTCTTCCCTTACAACACTGCTGACCGCACAGAAACAAGAAGGCAATAATCCCCTCGCAGAGTCATATATATATATATATATATATATATATATATATATATATATACACACACAGTTGAAAAAAGTGACAACATGAAAATAATTATAATAATAACAAAGATAACTCACTGGATGCAACGTGGACACACATAAACGCTCGCACGCACGCACACACACACACACACTCGCCCACATAGTGCAGATCTCCACGCAGAACTGGTCTGGACGCCGGAGACTGCCCAGAGAGAGAGAGCCCAGGGGGGGGGTGGGGGGGCGCGAGGTGGGTGGTGTTAGGGGTTGGGTTGGGTTGTGATACCGCCCCCCCCCCGATGTGGGTGTCACAGACTACAGGGTGATGGGGTTATGCTGGTGTGACCCCCCCCGCCCCCCCCGACCTCCACCCACTGCTCCTACGATGGAAGGAGGCGCTCTCATCCCCACAAACGTCCCTCAAGTGCTCTCTCTGCCTGGCTAGGGAGCCCGACAAGTGTCCCGGAAGCGATGCGATGCAGGGATCCACTCACACGTCCGCACATCAATATTAACTTACTACAAAGAAAAGATGCTACAGCAACTCGTGCGTCCCGCCAAAACAAACAAGGACTCCTTTCATTTCATTTCTACAATATGTCATTCATGTGGCAACGTGAGGCCAACGACTCCAGTCCATGAAGTCCACGAGTCCAGCTGGACTGAGAGGCTTGCACACACACACACACACACACACACCCACACACAAACATGTGCGTGTGGGTGTGACTCAAAATAAGAAATGTACACAGCTGTGTGCTCAGAGAGCGTGGTGACAGCTGCTACGCCGTGTGCTCTGTGTATGAGTGAACGGGAGATATTTTGTCCTGTGTGTGTGTGTGTGAGTGTTTGTCTTTAAACACACACACACACACACACACACACACACACACGTACACACACACACACACACACACACACACACACACAGGGAGATAGAACGAGATAGAGGGATTTCGATGGTGTGTGGGAGATAAAGACAGAGAGAGGAGTGTGTGTGTGTGTGTGTGTGTGTGTGTGTGTGTGTGTGTGTGTGTGTGTGCGCTACAGCTGATTTGAAGCTCAGTATTTGGGGACCTTGGAGTAGTCCTCCACGACGACGCTCTTGCACAGACACATGGACAGGATCATCCCCAGGAGCTGCGGGCACAACACACACAGTGGTCAACACAGCCGCCGGCGCACACACACACACACACACACGGCCACACGGCCACACGCGCAGGCATGCCTGCCATGTCTGCAGTGCTAATTATGACAGATAACCCCCCCCCCCCGCTCAGCCACACATACTTGTGTGCACTTGGACACACACACACACACACACACACAGGGATAGATACCTCCACTACGGCGACCGCAACACAGATTCCAAGAATAACTCCGCAGTTGTCATAGATCCACCCCTCGACGCTGCTTATGCAGCCCTAGAGAGAGAGAGAGAGAGAGAGAGAGAGAGAGAGAGAGAGAGAGAGAGAGAGAGACAGAGAGCGAGAGAAAGCGAGAGAGAGAGCGAGACAGAGAGCGAGAGAGAGAGAATGCAGGTTTAGGTTTAGAACAGCATAGATAGCGCGTTGCCGGTGGACGTGACTCTATGCAGGATACACAGCTGACTACAAACACAGACAGTTGACCGAGGGCATGGGGTGCATTGGTACTGAAGAACACGGTCGCCCCCCCAAGGTGGATTCATTAGAGAGCTACTGCGTTCTAAATCACTGGCGCCTACAGCCCAGTGCCAACACCGTGTGGACAGTGAACAGATTAGTCCACAAAGTACTTCTACTCCAACGTCCAAGTCTAGGGAAACGATGCTGTTTAAAAAGAGTTGGACCGGCTCGTCATTTTTTTAATGTAGGAAACAAAGTTCGACCAAAATATAAACACAAAGCAAACAGTCTTCGGCTACGAGGATAGTGTAAGCGGAGCTGTTTTATAATGACTGGAATATCCAGGCTATCTACTTGTGTATTAGCAACCATTTATATAAGTACATGGACTGAAAACGGAGACAACAGCTCAGTTTGATCCAATGGGTATAATAAGAGGTCTATCATTGGCTTCAGAAAGCTATCGGATGTTCTTTCTGTGAAGATATAATGAGACAGTAACGGTTCTCTCCCTCATCCAAAGCAGGAATACATTTTGCATTTTTTGCATTTGCATTTTGCTAGCATTTCTCCACTTTATCTTGCATGGGGAATGTAAATACAATTTGCTTGCACACTGCCCAGACAAACGCCTACACCCAACTAAAGAATGTTTGGCTAACAAGGTGGCAGGTTCCAAACTGTCAACGGCTAACTGTCAAAGTGTGCACACACCTTAACATAAACAGATTAAAGGAAACGATGAGGAAGGGAAGGGAGATGAAGGCAACGGGACCGACAAAGGGGAAACAAGGGATTAAGACACAGAAGCATTTACACACACACACACACACACACACACACACACACACACACACACACACACACACACACACACACACACACAGGCCTCAGATGACAGGGCCGGGAGACAGAGTTGCATGCTGGGAGTTTCCCCACAGACCCGTCCAGTCATGTCCAACTAACGATGTGAAGGCGTGCGGCTGCACACTCATTCAATTCAACAATGGGCTGACGTGCCAATCGTTAATTATATATCCTGGCTTCGTGTTCCCTCGTGGTGCAGCAGGACGCGGTGTTGGTATCAATAACCTTGTTGATCACACTCTCTAAGAAGGGTTTATCTGCTCGGCTTCTTTCTCATTTCACACCTTCTTCTTTACAGCATGTGAACATTAGATCTTATCGCTGAGGCCATATCAACAGATCACTATTTTGCACGTGCATTAATAACACAAGAAGAGTTGACGATAGACACACACACACGCACGCGCGCGCACACACACACACACACGCACGCACGCACGCACGCACACTAGTTTGCAAAGCACAATGCTGTAAGTTTTGCATGCAGCGCCTGCCACCAGTAAATGTCCTGTACAGGAAGTCATATTCAAATAGATGCTTCATCTGTGGAAACCACAGTGAGTAATTAGATGATATGACGCCAGCATCTGGAAAATATACAAATTTCCTCTTGGGCCTCCACTGTGAGTGATCATCAGGGGAAAGGAAATACCAAGGAAATACCAAGGGACTAAGTAGAACATGAAAATAGATTTGGGTGAGTCAGGACACGGAGTGGCTGTTGTCAGACCATCCAGTTATTTTAAGTTTGCATTTCGCAGTGAATATGTGTCTGTCTATGGCCGGGCAGCAGCTGATTTTGAAATAGAGAAGCAGCAATATGTTGTGCAAAAAGACCCAAGCCAATCAGATCCACCACCTAAGTGACGCTTTCGAATTCGGGTTGGAAGCAGAGGAAAAGCACTCTCCTCCTCTGAGACCTCAGATGTCTGTTCATCTCCTCACGTGGGTTTTTCAAGCTACCGTGCATGAGCCTCGTGGCTCATGCACTGAAACTGCATGATCCGCAGCGTGTGAACTCGCGAGAACTCATGCATAGTCACCCCGTCCCACCCCCTCCTACTTGTTGTATGTTGTACGTCCTGGCACTTAATGCACGCACTTATTACTTATTGCATACACGTATGTCGTATTTAGTTAAAGTACTTAGTTGTGTAGCCTCTTATCCTAGCTATCTTTGTTGTGTACGGGGAACGGGTTAACCTAGCGATTGTCACTTGGCTCCATGAAGATCCTCACTGTACCGGCAGCGATGTATTGTTTCACTTTCTTACGACAAACGGACTTCTGTTAGCGTGTGCTAAATGCGCGACATGTAAATGAGAACGCTCCGAGCGGGGGGGCCGATGGGGACGGGGCGGTTCCTCCGACGGGCGGTTCTTCCGTTTACCGTTTGGAAGACGGGCCGCTCGGCGGAGAGGTGCTCACACAGGCCGCCCTCCGCCACCGAGCTGCCGGGCAGGGTGTCGTTCCGGCAGGAACACGAGTAGAGGACACCGGTGCTGTTCTTGATCGCCAGGTTGTCCATCCAGTCCCCCGGGCCGGTCCAACCGCAGCACTGCATCTGTGAGGGGGCGAGAGAGAGAGAGAGAGAGAGAGGGGGAGAGAGGGAGATAGAGAGAGAGAGAGCGAGAGAGAGGGGGGGTGGGAGGGGGAGAGAGAGAGGGGGGGGGGAGGGGGAGAGAGAGAGAGAGAGAGAGAGAGAGAGAGAGAGAGGGAGAGGGGGGAGAGAGAGAGAGAGAGAGAGGGGGGGGGAGAGGGGGAGAGAGAGAGAGAGAGAGAGCGAGAGAGAAGGAGAGAGAGAAAGAGAGCGAGAGAGAGCGAGAGTGAGAGAAAGAGAGTGACAAAGAAAGAGTGAGAGAGCGGGACAAAAAGAGAAAGAGAAAGAGAGAAAGAGAAAGAGAAAGAGACATGTGCTTGAGTCCATACAAATACATGGAGAAACAATAAGTACAACCAAAGGAGCAAAACTAAACAGAACAAAAAACAGTAAAAAATATTTCTGTATGGGCATAATGTAAATGTGCTCTGGCCCCATTGTTGGGGGAAAAACAGGCTTTGTGCTGGCGGTGGCTCAGGCTGAAGACGGCCACAGGGCAGAGCCACACTTGGCAGGAGACCCAGAGCCAACGGGACCGAGGGCAGGAAGCGAGGGGTAGAAAGCCTGGAACTCGGCGCCCTCACCGCCTGCTAACGCCCCGAGCGTCAGCAGGTCAGAGTTTGCCGATACCACTTTGTGTATGTGCGTGTATGTGTATATGTATGCATGTGTGTGTGTGTGTGTGTGTGTGTGTGTGTGTGTGTGTGTGTGTGTGTGTGTGTGTGTGTGTGTGTGTGTGTGCCCTCAATCCCCTCATCATCCGACGCTCGGTTCGGTACCGCGTAGGCCGAGCGTGTCTTGGTGCGTCTGAACCCGTCGCGTCGCGTGCAGCGACTCCACTCACCGTCCTCTGGATGTAGTCCCAGGTTTGGTCCGTGGTTTTGTTCTGGCCCGTGTAGTTCACCAGCATGTTGTTAATGATGCTGGTGATCTCCTTCTGCAGCTGGAGGGACACAGCGAGGGGGGAGGGGAGGGAAGGGGAGGGGGAGGGGGGGGGGAATACAGTTAGGATGGGGAAAAAACAGTCTCAGTGTTTTGGGGTTGCTTCAACGCTCCGATGGTAATCACTGTAATTAAAACGCCTCGGTGCAAACAGGTACTCTCTCCCGGACGCGCCCGGGGGTGTGCGGAGGGAAGCAACACGCCGTAAAGAAAAGGGAAGCGTTCCGAACTTTGGGACACGTCTGTGTAAGAATAATGAAGATAATGGAAGTTGCACGCGACTTTGTTCTTATTGTTTTTAATGTTTTTAATGAATCGAAACCCGAGCAGTCCAGCGCTGGTTTTGGAGCGTAGGCTCCAAAACCAGCGCACACACACACACACACACACACACACCAGCGGGCTTCCATGATGCAGCGTAGGCCCTGCTGCGCTGGGCCTACGCTGCATCATGGAAGCCTGCTGGTGTGTGTGTGTGTGTGTGTGTGTGTGTGTGTGTGTGTGTGTGTGTGTGTGTCCCCGTGTGTGTAGGCAGGGTGGGGCCAGAGCGCGGTGCTGCCTCCCCCCCCCAGACCAGACCAGAGCTGGAGCACCTCGCCCCGGGGCCCCGCGCGCCGCCCTGCCCTGTGGTTAACCCCAAGTACTGGGTGCAGCCCGGGGCCACAGGGCCGCAGGGCCGGGGAGGTGCATGGTGCTGCATGAGTCCTTTCCCTTTCCCTTGCTGTCGTACACACACACAAACACACACATACACGCGCGTGCACAAACGGCCAAACACACAAATTAAAGCATGCACACACATGCCCACAAACACACTCACACGCCCACAAGCGCTCACACGCCCACAAACACAGACACATGCACAAACAGAAATTACCAAAAAACACAAATGAACAGACACATTCATACACGTACACACCCCTATTCACACAAAGAACCAACAAACACACACACACACACACACACACACACACACAGAGGCACCCCGCCGCTACACACCATGGGAGCTCAAACACACACACACACACACACACACACACACACACACACACACAGCGTCAGAGGGAAGGTAAACATGTGAAGGGCCCGGAGCGGCTCCTCTCCCCTTATCACGAGTTCTACAGGGTGAGGCCGAGCAGAGCCAGGCTCCCGGGCCCCTGGCACACACAACCCACTGGAGTGTGTGTGTGTGAGTGTGCGTGTGCGTGTGCTTTTTGTCACCTGGAAAAACACACATATACTAGCATGTGACACTGCGTGAAAACGTAAAAGCGTGAATCACTTTCGAGTGTGGGTACGTTTGGATTGTGGGTACTTTCAGAGCAGGAAACGCGTTTCACTTTTGCTTTTAAAAAGGGGGTTTTCCCGGAGGGGTTCACGTCGGGTCGAGATGCCTTACCACTGAGTCAATGTTCAAGTCACTTGTGCCAACAGGAAACCCAGAGGGGCGGAAAACTCCCGCAAACTCCTGAAAACCCATTGTTCCCGCGTGTCCCCTGAAGGGGGCACCATCTCACCGGACACCTCAGAGTTTCCCCCCCCCCCCCCCCCCCCCCGGTGTTTGTGCGACGACGGTAACCATGGCTGACAGTAGCCATGCCAACATGTTCCCTATTAAAACATAGCGTTACACAATCGACAATAGCAGCGCTTGCTTCTTCTTCGCCGATTTCTCATCACAATGATTCCCTCGCTCTCTCTCTTTCTGTGGAAACGCACATTACCCCGGAGACACCCTGGCTGGCTGAATCAGCGCTGGGTGAATCATCGGCGGGGGGGGGGGGGGGGATTCCTGGCAGACGACGAAGAGATGAGTCCTGGAACATGTCAACCGACGCCAAGCTATGCGTGTCTGTGTCTGTGTCTGTAGGTATGTGTGTGTGTTCATGATAGGATCCCGGCAGTCATAACAGGAGAAGAGGGAAGGACGCAGGAGCTAAGGACGCAGGACGGAACTCCCTAGCCTTCCCCTGGGGAAAGAGGAGGGGACGCCCCTCTTGGGTTGTGCCTCCTCTTCCCGCTGACTGTACGGAGGTTTAGCCAGCGAAGTGCTTGTAACTCCACCTCAGTGGAGACGCGAGGCCACACGCTGTGATTCTCTGCGGACGATAGGGATTATCCAATGGGATTGTCCGGTTAACTTCTGAATGAACCGGAGGGGGTCCCGGTCTGGTCTGGTTGGCCTGGGACGACCCCCCCCCCCCCCCCCCCGTGCTTGAAGGGGGCAGTGTTGTGAGGCCAGTGTGTGTGGTGGACCGTGTGTGTGTGTGATGGTGGCGTGTGTGGTGGACCGCGTGTGTGTGTGACGGTGGTGTGTGTGTGTGTGTGTGTGTGTGTGTGTGTGTGTGTGTGACGGTGGTGTGTGTGTGTGTGTGTGTGTGTGTGTGTGTGTGTGTGGTGGACGGCAGCTCACCAGATCCCGCTGGAAGTACACCAGCACACCGGCGGTGACCTGGGCGATGAGGATCAGCAACAGGCAGGTGAAGTACTGCGGGGGGGGAGAGACAACGGAGAGGATGTCACAGTCCCCTCACGGCCGTTTAAACACAAGCTACACACACACACACACACACCACACACACACACACACACACAGAAACACCTACGAACACACACACACACACACACACACACACACACACACACACACACACACACGCAATGCTGTTAAGAGCCTTACACACACACAGACAGCTTGAAATTCGAATACCAACACAACTTAGTGTGTTGGTATGTGTGTTGTGTAACGGCCTATGAATGCCCCCGGCCGGCCCCTTCCTGCCGCGTTACCGCCCTGCTCCGTCTGATAGTCATTTAGGGTCGTAGCACATGTGACGTCTTGTACGTTTGTTATTCTCTGAAAGCCCTGTTGAGACCTGTTACCCCCCACCATCACCACCACCTTTCATTTTCATTTGCCATTAATTCTTCTTCACGGATGCTTTGTCTTACATTTTAATCCCCGGATGCACCCACTGAACGTAGAAAGACGATGTAATCTGTTAAACATCCTCCATGGCAGAGCGACCCTGTCCAATCCGACACTACACCACTACATGGTGTGGTGTGTGTGACAATGTGTGTTTGTGACAAGGTGTGCGTGAGTGTGTGTGGTGTGTGGTGTGTGAATGGCAAAGCTGCTCCTTGTGTGTGTGTGTGTGTGTGTGTGTGTGTGGAGGGTATTTGGGGATAACATAAGGGGTGCCAGCTGGTCACTGTCTCTAAAAAAAAAAAAAAAATTAGGTCACTAGTGATTCTCTGTGAACCACTTGCAGGTCAGAACCCCAACACACACACACACACACACACACACACCAGCTTTGGTTGTAATAATCCAAGGTGTTTTAACACAAAGCCCTAAGTGCTCTCTTGCCGACACATACACACACACACACACACACACACACACACACACACACACACACACACACACACACACACACACACACACACACACACACACACACACACACACACACACACACACACACACAGGTTTGATACGTTGCGTTTAAAAGCGGCGTGCTGAGGTGAATCACTACGAGTCACACGGTGGTTACCCAGCGTGCGCCGGGCTCTTCGCTAGTCAGACAGGTGGGACTGACTAAACGCACATGTCTCCCCCCCCCCCCCCGGTCTATTTACGAGCGTCTCTGCAGCCAGCTGGCCCCCCCCGGCCCCCCCCGGCGCTCTCTTTATGACCCCGGGGGTCTGAGACGTGCTTCTCACCAGGCCCAGCAGACACCGGATCTCATAGACGGCGCCGATGCAGCCGAAGAAGCCCATGGACATGGTGAGGGCGCCCACCCCGATCAGGATGTAGGACGCCACGTTCAGCGTGGTCGACGACTCCTCTGTGGAGGGGGGGGGGGGGAGAGAGAGAGAGGGAGATCAAACACACAGTCCCATGTTAAAGTTGGAGAGCGTGTGATAATGAGCACAATGCATAAGAGCACACACACACGTTGAGTCATTGCGGCGAATCAGTTAACAGTTTTTGCATTCGACCCATGAGACACGCAAGAAGAAACGCAAAACACACACGCTCGCGTAAGGTGAGTCGTCGTTTGAGTCGACACTTCCAGTGGTATTAAAGTAGATGCATAAAGCAATGAAAGATACCAGAAACACCGAACATGACCGTATTTTGATTGTTAGGATTGTTAAAGTTTCAGTGTGTTGAAACATTCATAAGTATGTTTCAATAAGGGTTTAATCCCATGAAAATAAAAATGTGTGTGTTTACATGCCCTTCGAATAAGCCCTTTATTTTATATAGGAAAAAGTTGGTTTCACCTCACCAATCCTACCCACTGCTCCTTTAAGGGTGGGGTCCAGATAACACCAGATCCATTCTGTGGTCTCGTGTTATCTGGCAGTGGAGACTCTGCAGAGCCCCAGGGTTAGAGGGCCAGCTTGGACGCAGGCTGCCTGGTTCTTGGCCAGCAGCACCAGCACCTCGTTGCAATCACTTAACACAACGCCCCGTCCCCGACCGCCAATTCACTTCGGCGCACGCACAACAACTTGCCCCTCCATCAAGTAAAAACACAATGTCAATTTGGTCTGGCGCGCAGACATGACGGAAACGGATTAAGTAATTTCAAATCCCTGCTTCGTCTGATCTGATTATCCTCCCCAGCAATCAGAAGATGAGTTCTGTTTATTTTATTAACCTCGCTGACATCCTATCGCGTCACTAACACCTGTAGCCTCCTAGCACAAGCCTTTTCTGACCTCTCAAGTGGGGCTATACTGTGGCAGGACCTAAAATACATTCACTGCCACATGGGCGTCTTTATATCATCATACACACACACAATCATACACAGATGCATACACCCTTCTACATAGGTTAAATCAAAGCAAAGGGTCCTTGATGTGGTGGTTGGAGTGCAATTGCTGGCTAAAAAGGTCTCGCTGGCCGCCCGGGCCCTCCAGCTCGCGTCTAAGTAGAGAGAGGGATCGTATAGAGCATGTGTGTGTGTGTGTGTGTGTGTGTGGCTGCAAGGTAGCATTTAAGAGGAGCAGGGAACCATGTGATCTATATCTAGCATGCCTTTTGCCCGACTTTGAACTTTAAATGGCGCCTGGGTGACTTGTGCACATGCAAGGCCAACCCCCGCCCACCTCACATACACAAAGTGAACATGTAGACATGCAAAACGAGGCCGCTTCATGAATAGAACCCCAACACACACCCACACACACACACACACTCTCTCTCTCTCTCTGTTTCGGGTGAACATCTGTGCGTCGTCTGTGGTGACGCTAACACACAGCCTTCTTCTCCTGAAGTCAGCGCGTGTGTGTGCGCCACGTTTATGCTCGCCTTGCGGCAGGTTTCCACCTCGCCGCTCTGTCGGCCCGGTCGAGGAAAGCTTTCCCGCTTCTACCGTCTCCGAGGAAATTTCCATTCGGGGAGAGGTTTG
>NC_140283.1:18013278-18050778 GCF_964030765.1 Micromesistius poutassou
GGAGTGGATGCGAGGAGATGGATAAGGATAAGGGATAAGGAAAGGATAGGACAAATACAAGGCCTTTGTTTCCGCTTGGCCTTTACCCAGTAATCAGTACCACCAGCAGGTTAGGTGTGTCTGTAAAACCCACATGGGTGGCAAGTTGTATCCGTTTTCCCCTAGTCTTGCGGTTTCTCACCACCGTTTGCAGAAGCGGATATAAAAAGTTGAGTGACACACAATGGCCAGGCCCAATCTCTGCTGATCTTGAAGCAACATGGAGGCGGAGCTATGAGCTGGGGGGAGGGGCCGGGGGCTTATGGAACAGGCTATGTGTGTGTGTGTGTGTGTGTGTGTGTGTGGCAACTTGTTATACATCAGGTAGTGGTCGATGTTGAGGGACTGTGGTCACTTACGAAGAACAGGAGGTTGAAGAGGAAAAGGAAATATTTGGTGGCTGTGATGCATCCATTCCCCATGGTGACAGGTCTGCGGAGAGAGAGACAAGAGTTAAGTACACAAGCTGCTTCCGTACTCCGCAAAAGTACGCAAAACACATACAGTACAGAACATATGTCACTCATAGACAATGCTTTCCTTTTTTTACAACACACACACCGGATAAGAGAAGCATTCAAAGATGAGCAATGGGAGGAAGTCAAACAACAGAGAGATAGAGAGAAAAAGAGATGCGGAAGATGAGTGATATCTCTACCTCACAGTGGGGACAGTGATTAAACAGTTTCTGAGCACGCAAAACGGCAACACAAGACTAACTCGGTTTTAAAACGGATGTTTTACAGTCGAAACAGTGCACACGAACATTTTTCTTATCTCCGAAAATGATGCAAGAGAGCCAGGGTTCGTGGGCAGGCAGAGTTCTCGAAAAGAGGAACAGTCATACTGAGAGGTGGGAGAGAGAACCACCAGCAGGTTAAAGTCATTTATAGAAAGAGAATACACCTTTGAAAGAGGCCAGTTAGATGGTGGTGGTTTCGGTTGCAGCCATTAAAACATTGTTGTGAGCTGCTCAGGTTGAGAAGAGTAGATGTGGGTTCCTACGTCACATCTGTTGACAACAGATCTCCTCCTGTACAGCTAACGATGTAAACAAGATCTGCTCTGATTGGTTTATCCCCAGAGCGCGGGCACACATGTCTTGTGATAAACACCTACATGTGCTAGCGCCAAGAACACTCTACAGACAGAAACAAAAGCCACGACCAGGCCTAACTGAAAAAAACAACATTGTCATTGTGGTTAATTGAGGACACTGAGAATAACCTTATAGAGAACAACACCCTAAAGATCATATAAAAAAAAGCTATAAGCATCTAACCCCAACCTTACCGTGCTAAACGGTGAACAACAGATAGGGAACATGTTCAAACTGTACCCACTGACTCAGGCGCCTGGTGTGGCTAGGTTACAGACTATGCTCTTTGGCTGGTAGCCAACCACCACATCCAAATTCTTGGTAACCGTGTAAGCAACCGATATCATCCATCATATCAGGAAACCGAAATCATAGAACGGACAGGAACCTGTTCGAAAGGTTTAGGCTAAGCTAGAGAGTCCCTTGAAATGAGGATAATCCTTAAAACAGATTGTTTGTTTACATGTTAGCAGCAGTGGCATGTGGGTTTAAGCTTAGGTGGGCTTTTTTTTCTTTTTTAGAGACATAAAACTGAGAGAGAGAAGCCTTAACCATATGTCCTGATGAGAAATGGTACAAATTATATAGTTTGGGTTTGTTTTTTCAGGAAAGCTAAAAACGTTAAGTCTGGGCTGGAAATGATGGGGGGGTGAGCAAGCCAAAGACTTGAACTGCCTGGCATCGCAACTGCCGAAAGAGAAAGACTTTTTGGAGTCACCACAACACACCTTAGCTGAACATGTAATGTAAATCCGGTAGACTTATTATTATTATATTATATTGTTATAACTGTTCAACTGGTAGCACAAGGTTCGGTACTGCGTTTTTAACCTTAAACAATAGTTATTCTGACAGTTTAATAAACACTAAAATGTGTCTAGTTAGAACATTGTACCGGTTACAGTGCAGTACTTGCCAAGTGTTCAAAAAAATTTAAAAACTGGACTATCCAGCTTCTATCTTTTATTAGGTAATAAACCAGTTTCTATGTCTTGTATTGCCATTTTCGTAGTTGGCATTAGGTGTTTAAACTTTATAAATGTGCTTTACAATCAATACCAATCCAACATATCTGTAGATCTGTGCTGGTTGGAAAAAATAATAATCACAAGACAATACACAATGCAACAGTAATCTGTGTGTCAGAGTGGGGGATAAAGCCAGGATTAGGCTGGACTATAACATGTGGTGGGTGGAATCAACTGTTCCCATAAATCACCAAACAACTGCAGTCGGTAACAAAGTACACAAAGAAAACAGGAGCAACCCATACATACATTCATCCTAAATGACCCACTTGCACACATGTGATCCCATAACAACCACCTTACACTAAAACGGTGATAACTCCTAATGTCGTGTCGACATAATGACCAATCACCCACATACTTCCCCTGGCAATAATGGATTATTACACTTTGAGACTTGAAGAACCGGTCTCTCCCATACAACTGAATAGCACCACAACAGACTAGGATCTGGATAATGGGACATGGATAATGGGATCGCCCCTTGCCCCGTCCCGTCTAATGAACCACCAATCGCCTAACAGTAGACCCGTCCGTCCTAATGTAATCCCAACACTGAAATGCTCTAAACCTAAGTGATTTCACCACAATACGTTTTTAGAATAGCAAATGTAAAACATCAGTAGTTCAAAACACCCACCTCGTTACACCTCGTTTAAGTCAACATCAGGCTTGACGTTATACAGGACCGAGTCGCGTCACAGAGTAAAGATACGGTCAGAAAAAGTATTCATAAGGGCTTAAAGAAAAGGCGCTACAGCCCCGACATCGCGTTAACGCTTTAATTTCCATGTAACAGTCTTTAAGGTAAAGCAAAATACAGCCTCCGATGACTTACTTTGTGTGGATCGTGGGAAGAGCGGCTGTGGACGAGCTGACGTCTCCCGTGTGAGTGTGTGAGTGTGTGTGGAGTGTCTGGTGCTCGGGGGGAACATGGTAGGACGTGTGTGTGGGAAAATGAACACACCCCCACCATGCGGTAGACAGGAGCCTGCTGGTTAACCAGTTCCTGTCCGGCTACAAGTTGCTGCCAACAGGGAAACGTTGCATTACATTACATTATGCATTGAAAGTTATTGTAAATCAATTCGGCAACAGTGACCCAGACTGTACTATTCAACAAAGTGAATTATATTTCGATTGTTGATTATTTTACACATGATTTACACTTCACTCAAAACGTAACTTGATGTATTTAGAATTAAACCAAAGTATGGTTTTAAAAATATTTTTACATTGGACCCAATAGCTTTTTTCCCATATAAAATGCAACAAGACATTTCCTGTTTTACAAATAACGCCCAAAGTGACACCCCTAGCACTTGAGCCTTGGCTCTTCTTTCCTTTTGCTGAATTCGTTTTGTGCTCTATGTTGACTGTCACTATTTAGTCTCTTATATCATCCTGGCTTGTTCTTTTTCTTTCCTTTGTGTTTTTTTTATTTTTTTATTTTTTTTAATTTAATTTAATTTTTTCTTTTGTATGCTGGGTGGGAGGTGGTCGCGTTAGGCCTTGTTGACCTATGTTGAAAAAAAAACAACTGAAAAACTGAAGGAGAACCTCTATTGTTATACTGTATAACCCCTATGATTCAAATAAATAAATAATATTTATATTTTTAAAATTTATTTTTAAAGACTTCCTGTTTTAGTTAAGTCCATATCTTCAAACCAGTTCACTCTTGTGGTGTAAACTGAGATAGAGATCATGACTAGTGAGGCCCAGTGTGTCAACACCCTGGAACAAGACATGTGTTTGAGTTTAGATGACCCTGAAATTAAAAACTACACAACTCTGACATCTGAAAAAGGGGATAGTTGTTAATGTTCCTAGCAGTGTGCTTCTGATTCCTGCTTTACATATGAGTTATACATTAATAAAAAGCATGTTTATGTGTCGCTTCAGTTTGTTATTGGCCCTTAAACTGGGTTTGAAGTATAAACACATGTCTAATATATTGCAAGTCAAACTCACCCACCCATTGTGGGCATGGTTGTCAAGAGCACTGCACAATAAACACAATAAAATCAAACCTTTTTGGGAGTCTACAAAATAAACAGTGGTTTTCTTTATTTCAAACTAAATACTGGAATTCCATATCAATCAATCGATTTTTTTATGTGTAGTACAATATAGGCCAAAAACACCAAGATGCTACATGATGAAACAAATCCACCGGATTTGCTCCACACAATACCCTACTGACTGGATTCACATCGGAACTGATTTATCATAGTTTTGACTTTCTGTCAACTCGAAAACAACAACAAAAAAAAAAATGAGCAGCACATGTGATTTATGCCCCAAAATGAAATAGGCAGGCCCATATGGGAGTATGAAGAGAGGAGCCGACCCCCCCCGGTCCCCTGTAATTTAAACATTACATTAGGGCCGGTCGATGATTGGAGACCAGGGACGACATTTAACTCGGAGGCATAATTATGCCATGGAGGGACAGGGCGGGCAGTCCGCGACGTACGCTGTCAGTCGGA
Organism: Micromesistius poutassou; assembly: GCF_964030765.1. NCBI lineage: Eukaryota > Metazoa > Chordata > Actinopteri > Gadiformes > Gadidae > Micromesistius > Micromesistius poutassou. The sequence goes on from NC_140283.1 coordinate 18,017,937, forward strand.
CGGGCCGCGTGCGTCTAATTAAATAGCAGCCAGAAGAGAGTAATTGCTACCCTGCAGGAACACACAGGGGAGACTTCGCCCGTGTTCCTGCTGCCCTGGGTCGGCACCGTGCACCGGATCAAGTAGTAGGCACGGCCGCCTCGCTCGCAGGAGAAAACTCGAAACCGCAAACCCGCAGCTAGGTTGAGGGAGTTAAACCCAGTCCGACTACTCCCTTTGAGCAGAGGGCTGGCAGTTTAAACGACCGTTGTGTTCGACATGGAGTCAAAGTCCAACTCTGGCTTGGTGTGTCTATCCTGGTAATGAATGGGGCCCAGCAGCAAAACATATGATAGCCTGTTTGTTGGCAGGAATCTAAAACATGAACTTGCTGGGAGGGGTGTGGAGAATGGGGCTATATTGGGAGGTAGTGTTTAACAAAAAAAAAAAAGTAAAATCACTGGAGAACATGCTGCTAGGAGTAAAGCATGTGTTTACCAGAAGCTTAATTAACACAGCATAATATTCAATTAATACAATTATTCTGCGTTCCTTTTCTCCAAATCTAGTTCATCTACTCACTACCATTACATAATAAACAGTAGATATTCACCACATCTTCTGATAATAGTGTGGTTGTTTTGTTTGTCTCCGCTAGATATCTGTATACAGTGAAGTACATGGCATGCCAAATATTGTAACATCGAAACACAAATGCCAATCAAATAGGTTTAAATAACAGACTCCTGCTGACACAAAACTATCAAACAATAAAACAATTTCCAAGTGTGATTATTCAGACTGTAAATATACAAATTCCCTGTTCTGCCTCAAGGGACCCCCCAACGGTGTTATACTGCATTGTACTTACATATTTACAGGAAATAAGACATTGTTTCTTTAAATGCTTTTAAGTTAAGGCTTAAGATATGTGGTGAGTGAAAACAAAAACACTGCTACAGAACTAGGATCTGGAACTAGGAATCAGGAACTACACCATTTCCCCTGAAACTTCAGCTAATAAGACATTAGCTAATGCTGTTGTTATAAAAACCTGATTAATCAAGGGCAGGCCTATAATCTTCTGATCAGTTTAATACATTTTTGGACCCAGTTTCTTTCGATACAGCCAAATTAAAAAGGAGCTCATCGATTAAGAGAAAAACCCTGTTTGATTAAGAACCTGCAAATTCAAAACATTTTTGTATCAGTCTGGTAAATGTGTGCCTAAATATGAACAAAGACCTTGTTTATTTATTTGGACATTGTTTTTGTTTTACAGAGGCTGTTTTGAGTGTGGTATTTGAGACACATCCAGTAGAATGTGCACTGTCCATATCTGTGTATTGTTTGAAGCGTTGAAAGGGAATTGGGATTGCAGCACGTTTATGCTTTATCTCGATACCCATAATAATACTACTAATCATTAACACGGTCAATGGAAATCAAACATTACAGCACGCAACAATTGGTCTTTGAAATATGCTGCGAGAAGCCATGCTTTTGTAAAACCAGCTTTTCACTAAACAGCTCCCAGTAAACATGAGCTCTGGGAAAGAACATGATTATTGTTGTCCCAACCCAAAGCCAGAGCGAAACCGCTCAACATTCTGTGTACAACACAAGGACTCGCTATGCAATTACGCCACGTTCATAGCAAACTAAATGACCAGGACAATGGAAACTTCAATATAAACATCTAGCAAACACTTTACAACATCAAACCTAGACCAGGGACCAGCACAGAGGAGCCGTGTGTTCGTATTGATCTCATAGTCCATCAAGAGATCGTTCACTATAACCATGAGGTCAAACGCCACCTCCTGGTTAGTGCTGTGCTGTGATTGGTTGAGGTGTTGATTAGGGCGTTCAAAGTCCCCCCCCAATTGCGTCGGACCAGAACTCATCCAAGCGCCACTCGTCTATGTGTGTGTGTAGGTGTGTGCTTACGTACGTGTGTGTAGGTGGGTGCGTGCCTGTGTATGTGCGCAGATGTTTTTGTGTGTAGATGTGTGCGTGTGTGTAGGTGTGTGCGTGCATGTGTGTGGAGTTGTGTTTGGGCACGTTTGTACGTGCGGACATGTAAGTGTGTACATGCTAAGAGTGTGTGCGTGCATCTGTGTGCGTGTGTACAAATCTGCGCTCATCTGTGTCCTCCACAAGCAAAAAAGAAAAGGCGGCGGCGTCACATCTTCTTGTTCCTGCGTCCCAGATGGTAGTAGTAGGCCAGGGTCACCACCAGGAACAGCAGCCGGCTGAGCAGCAGGAGCACCGCAGTGTTGGGCATGACCCCGAGCTCCGCCAGGGTAACGGACGTCACTAAAAAAAAAAAAAAAACACACACACAAACCGGTGTAAACCGCTATGCTCGGAAAATGACCACCAGAGGGCGCCAGTAACACGTTCATTATTATCCGGACGTTGCCGCTGAGAATAGAGCCCAAACAGCTGGACTAGAGGGGAATCCAAGAGAAGGAAACACAATGCAACGCATTGGCACAGGGGAGGGAAACTACCCTGCTGTCAGTCCAGCAATAAAATTAGACCTAAGAGGGCCTAAAACAGTGGATGATATATATTGATGAAGGTTTATTCACCTAGAAACTGCACAGCAAAGTAGCAGGCTTCAGTGAGCAGCGTCCACTGGATGATGACCTTCTCGGTCGTGTAGACCCCGTTCCACATGACGAGGGACAGACCTGGAGAGGTCAAAGGTCAGACAGGGGAGGTGGGATGGGTTAGGGAGGATGACGGGGGCTATACAAGTCACAAAAAGCATCTAGGCAGCTCAAACGGACAGGTGACAGTTGAGTATAACAAGCAAATTGGCTCTTTCCTCTCATTCAGTCACTGGCTCTCATTAAACCCGTCTCCATCGTTCTCCCTGTTCATTTCCCTCTCTAACTCTACTATCTGCTTTTCTCACCTATCACGAAGCTTTGTGGCCCAGCCGGGGGGGGGGGCGGCTGACAGGTGGGCGGGCCAAGGAGATTATATCCACTTCCTGCCTGACGTCCCACCTGCTTGGGGGATGAGCAGCCCCCCCAATCCCCTCCCCCTGATTCCTCTTTCCTTTCGTCTCGTTAGGGTTCATCCTGTTCACTTGCTAATCCACGGAGCTCGCTGACATTTACAATAACACTTTTAAAATCCGCCCTCCCACCCTGGAGGATCCCTGAGACTGCGGGGATGGAAGTGTGGAACGTTCATTCGTTCGACGAGTAACAAAGTCACGTTTCACAAAAGGAGAACGCAGGGCAATCACTTTAACTCTCCCATTTTACAAAAAAGATCTAATTTGATCAAGTATAATGAGAAAATAACCCCCGTCGCTCGATTCAGCGCACGCTGAAAGCGTGCCTCGTCCTGATTCGAGTGTGCTACACCACCCCAAGTGCCGGAGCACTTCCTCTCCACCTTTTTGACGATCGGCACCTCCGCTCCCCCTCCCCAAAGCCCTCCTACACACTGGTGCATTTCTCAAACCAAACACGACAAACACTCTCCCAACACAACACAACCCTTCTCCCGCCCCTCTCCTTCTCCACCTCCTCCTTCTTCTGAATCTTCACCTTACACAGAAGCGTCGGCCAGCACTCCACGTTTGACTGATGGACCAGGGCTGCTCTTCCCCCCAGCGGGGGGATTTGTCAGAACGCCATTAGAGTAATCACACACACGCATCTCCCGGCTCCCTCCTCCGCCCGGGGGAGCAGAGTGGCGATAATTGCCGTGCATTTATGAGCACCTATCGCCTGCGGCGGTCGATAAGCCGAGAAAATAACAACCTCGGGAACAAATCACCGCACCTTGCCCAAAGTGTGCTGGCTCCCGGCGGCGCCAAAGGGGCTGAAGGGGCCGTTGGTTCTTAGGGAAAAGGGGTTCAACACGGACTATGTATGCGTGTATAAAAATAACGATAAAGAGGGGCCATTTTTGATTCTGGCACGTATTCTCTACTCCTTTGGGAAAATGTCTGTCTGTCAATCTGTCAGTCTGTGTGTGTCTGTCTCTGCCTCTGTGTGTCTGTCAGTCTGTGTGTCTGTCAGTGTGTCCTGTCTCTGTCTGTGTCTGTCTCTGTGTGTCTGTCACTGTGTGTCTGTCTCTGTGTGTCTGTCAGTGTGTCCTGTCTCTGTCTGTGTCTGTCTCTGTGTGTCTGTCTCTGCGTCTGTCTCTGCGTCTGTCTCTGTGTCTGTCTCTCTGCGTCTGTCTCTCTGCGTCTGTCTCTCTGCGTCTGTCTCTGCGTCTGTCTCTGTGTCTGTCTCTGCGTCTGTCTCTGCGTCTGTCTCTGCGTCTGTCTCTGCGTCTCTCTCTGCGTCTGTCTCTGCGTCTGTCTGTGTGTGTGTGTGTCTGTCTCTCTGCGTCTGTCTCTGCGTCTGTCTCTGTGTCTGTCTCGGTGTCTGTCTCTGCGTCTGTCTCATCCACTCACTGAGCAGGGCTCCGCCGTAGAGCCGGATGGAGATGTTGGTGGTGGAGAGCTCCTCCTCGAAGACGACTTCGTAGAGCTGATTGGGGAACACCAAGGCCTGTGTGTGGAGGAGGAGGAGGAGGAGGAGGAGGAGGAACACACAATACAATGTGTCAATGCCTTTGCATCCAGAAATACAGTGGCATTTACAACCGGGACAACGTCTCGCTGTTTGGGAGTCCGTTGCTCCAACACTGAGAACATTGAGGCTCAAGGTGGTGCAGCAGACAAAGGCAGAGCTGTTAAAACTGGACCAGATGTGCTCCGGAGATAGCTCAGGAGAACGGCACTAGCACACTGCCGGAGCATTGGCCCAGTGTCACCAGAGGCCACGCCCCTGGCTCCACCCAGCGACTGGAGCCCGGTTGCCAGGGTGAGATTGGTCATGATTTCACTACAGTGAATGGCCCACTGTGTAGGGGTCAGGGGAGTGGTTGGCCTCGTTCCATTTTTACACAGAACACGCACTTTAGATTGTTTATTTAGATTAGATGATATAACCTCCACCAAAAGGTGAAGCCTAAATTGAATTTGCTGAGTGAATCTTTTCACCAATATTTGCATTAATTCTAAATGAGAAAAAGTTGTTTTTGAAAGTGAAACAATTTTCACAATCTCAAAAATAGATCCTGGTTCTGCATGTATAAAGGTCTCTTACAAATATTTTTTTCAAGTATGGCTATATGTTTTGGTTCCCCTCTTTCCTGTTGCTGGCTCTGTGCTTCTGCATGTTTTCATTAGTGTGGGCTAGCTCTACCATTCCTGGCCAAAAATGTACACGCATAGAAATTATTCATGTTGTAGGAGCAGCGAGGGCTAACAGAGTTGAACAAACATTGAAACAAACTCACCCATGTGAAACAACCTAAACAGATTGATTGTCGGGGTTAACTTTTTAAGATTTAAAGGGTGACTAGCAATGGTTATTGTTCACACATATAAACACACACACACACACACACACACACACACATACCATCAGTGCCATGACAGAGAATGTCACTGCTGAGATGAGGATCCACAACCTAGAGAGAGTGAGAAAGAGATGAAAGAGAGAGTATAGAGAGAGACACAGAGAGAGTATAGAGAGAGGAAAATATAACAATAATTAATACAGAGAAATATATACAATAAACTCTAAAGATATATATTTTTGAGATTACTCAAAGGATGTAGGGATAAAGCAGAGGGTGCAGCAGAGTCTGAAGAACCTTTGGTGTGCAATAAGAGTTGTTCTAGCGGGTTGGAGTGAAACAGAACAGAGTGCAGATCTCACCTGATTCCGAAAGGCTCCCTCACTGTATATTTAATCTCATTGCCCAGCATCTGACTGATCTGTGAGGGCAAGAGACACAGAGAAAGACAGAGAGACAGAGAGAGAGACAGAGAGACAGAGAGAGAGAGACACACAGAGAGACAGAGACAGAGACGGAGAGGAAGAGAGAGAGAGAGGGGAAAGCAAATGATTGATATCAGGAAACATTTCACTCTCCGTCTTCACTTTGTTTGAATCCCATGCGTCTGGCCGGATGTATCAGAGCACACAAAATCCTATAATCCTGCAGAGTGTTTTATGGCCACAGCTAAATCCAACGCATTTTAATGTATTCTATCTAGGCCTCTAGAAGGTGCTGAAAGGCAAAATGGTAAGACTCCTAATTAGCAGCATAAAACCCGAGGACAAGAGCATTCCACCCCAGAAGCCCCGTCTATCTCGTCTCCATCTCGGCTTCAGCCAGGGTCGTGAATGAATGCAAAACAGATACAAGCCGATTCAGTTTCTTTTCACAGTTTATTCACCTACGACGATGACGCAGGGGGGGGGGGCCACTTTGCATCTGTCCTGACACGGACGTCTGCTTTGGGCTTCAGACTCACATGAGACTCTAGCCGCAGCGCACGATTGGCCGGGAGATTGCTGCAGCCTATGCTCTGACACACAACGGGTTATTTCCTCGTATTGAGAAATGCAAAAACACATCCTGTGTACGAAAAACATACACAAAGAATGACCTAGAGCCAAGGATGGATCTTTCCTCTTCATATTAAGTTTGCAGCTGAGCATAACTCATAAACTCTTAAAAACCTGCCTGCCAAAAGCCCACACATAAATCAAGGGGATCCATTAGGTCCCTATCTAACCATCAGCCTCACCCATGATGTATCGGCATTGGCCGCGCCCCAAGTAAACATCAATTTACCATAAGCCAATTAAAAGACCGGGAAATCCTGCCACACGTCAATAGAACGGCGACAGCTGAGACAGGGTCAATAAACTTCATTATTCCCGTTTGAATTCAATTCAATTATCTACAGATCATTGAGTTAACGTATTGTCCCCGTTGTTGTCGGAAATATCTCCCTATCCATCCCCAGGGCCTAATTACTGGCTGCCGGAGACTTTGAAACACCTCCAGGGGCCCATAGCACATATTAAAAGCCCACAACTATAAGGCCACAGGAGCAGCTGTGTGGTCACATGACTTGCTGATACACGGGCATTTTGACATTGACTCCTTAAACAGACCGTTTAATCCGAAGGGATTAAGAAACAAGGCTGAGAAACAATCATAGCAAGCATACAATCGAAATTGGAGTAATTGCCTGAACAACTGGGGTGAGTGAACCCGAAAGAAAAAGGTTAGTCGTCTTTATTTTTTTTGTGCATCATAGCACAATAAAAAAAAAAAAAGAAAAGAAAAAAAAGATCCAGTGACGAAGTCAGTCCGATACTGCAGATACCGATACACCACTATTCTGACCACAGATCAGTTGTGCTGCAGCAACTAGTTTAACCAAAGTGTTATTTTGTTTGGGGAAGGGAAGAGGGTTACTGCAGGCTTTCACAGTGCTTTAGCTGGACCGGGAGTGATACAAACTAAATAAAAAAAGGCTTTATTTTTGCTTTTGGTCAATGTCAGCTCTGATAACCAGCTCAGGTAATCGTCGTTACAGTGGCAGAACACAGTCTCAGAGAAACGACAAAGAGAATAAATCTGTTTTTACTCGTAAACAGATGCCAACTCAAGGAACAATGTTCAATTACAGTAATTGGTTGCAGCCAGAAGAGCTTTGATTCATTTTCCAAGGGCACAATGACATTTGGTTTTTTGGGACATTCTGGTCTAATTTCAATTCTGTAAAATGTAATTTTCTGGTTGGCAGATCTGCCATAGTTCAAAAGGTTGGTTCCTGAATGAGGTACAAATTAATTAAAAATGTAAATGTGAAGGAATAATTTATCTAAATGACTGAAACCATAAAAAGAACCAGCTTTCCAATTGTTCTCTACCGAAGGGGAATACCAACTGAGAATTATTCAGAATCATGATATGGAGAAGGTAAGGCACCTAATTGATTGATGTTTTAATGAAAGTGTCAAACTAAATGACCAAAGTACCAAATACTTTGGTCATTTAAGCCAATCTACAGCTGACCAATTAAAACACCCAAAATATCCCCAAGATGGAATGGAAACTGTAATAGAATTGCGTCAGTTTCGCCCACCACACAGTTTTTTTTTAAATGTCATACATTTGCAGGGGGTAATCATGAAATATAGGGCTGAGACACGTGACCTTTTCCATCAGGATAATAATGCCCGTTAGTCACCAAGGCTTTGGAAGGTTGGACCTAAGCCTTGACAACCGACACCAGGAAGCCAGAGTCTTCTGCTGGGTAGGAGCATGCCATGAGATCCTCCATTATGCTCAAGTATGCATGGAGCACACCAACACATGTAAAGGCATGGGAATTGATTCCCGGATACTATCGACTTTGTTTGCATGTGAATGTGTATGTTGAACATGCATTTGCATTAATTTGCCTTTGGGGATTAGTGAAGTGTAATCTTATCTTTGCAAAAAACATTCATTTATACATACACTCTATATAAATAAAAAAAACAGCTACATTCATAAGAGCATATATTAGATGTGGTCTTATTGTGGGCTGCTGGCCAAAATGTAGGAAAATATGAACAGAAACACACAGGAGTGTTTCTGTGAGATTTATGTGAAAGTAGAATTAGGTATTCGAATATGGAGCAACTTCAACCAATGATTGAAAGATTACATTCAAGGTTATTTCTTAAATTTAGGAAAATATCTATACATTTTTGCCTGAAATCCATATTCATGAAATCACGGTGCACCTACATACATAATACACATTTTGTTCATATAAATATTCATACTGTACACATCCACAATATCCATACTGTACATACTAACACGTGTGTTGCTCTACTCTGGCTGGCTGAATGGATCCCTCCAGCCACACCGCTATCAGATGACTGCGTCGGACGGGAACCCATAAATATTAATGACGGCCATGAGAAATGCACAACAGGAACCGGGCCTGAAGCGAAGGCACAAGTCCGGCCCCGGGGGGCTGTGGAGCGAGGAGGGAAAGAGGAAGAGGAAGAAAACACAAAGCCACTGTGCCCCGTCAGAGGAGTGAGCACTGAGGTTCATACACCAAGCACCCTGGCGAGGCCCGGCCCGACAAAGGAACGTTTTTTTTCCTAAACAAGGACCCGCTGAAACGCGTCCCGTACCTAATTGAATCATCGCTGGAGAATCTCCTCCCAGTGCGGGAGTACAGACTTCAATAGTGCCGTTTAGTCACAATCATGGGTTGTAACTTTGATGCTTGATCAGCTTTTCAGTCACGTATCAAGAAGGAATATCAGATATGTGCTGCTTAAAGCTTTTAATATGAAAGCATTTGGTTGCCCGTCTCTGTTCCACATCAACATCAAAGTGAATATAAATAACTTTTACTCGGCTGCTATCAGACAAAGCAAGCATTCATTTTGCTCTGGTAACGAGAGATGAGCTCTTATCAATGACACTCAATAAAATAAATGATTAATGGATTACAAATGACGGGTTAGTTGCAGACTTCGTCTTAGATTGTAATCCTGGATATGGCTGGATATGGCTGGCGGCAACAATCAAATGAAATGAGACGCATGTCTCATCTCTTGGAGACAACAATCATCATCATCATCATTATTACACGCTACCAGGTTAAACCAGTCACATGACAAAAGCTGGTGTCAGTGGTCACCACCGTGACAACCAACAACAGACCGGAATTCTGTCCTCCACCGCCGAAACCCTCGCGGCGGAAAAAACGCACACGCGTGTGCTCCCAGGGACTGGTGCGGTCGGTCGGTCTTATCAGCACGCCGAGAGGACCGCCGACACAGGAAGACGGATGGACAGAGGACTGCAGCAGCACTTCCTGGCATTGTTTATAGAAGGGCCCCGGGCGCCGACCCAGCCCTCTTCCCCTCCGGCCCAGCCCCTGTCACGCAGTCTCCCGCGTTTAAGGGAGGCGTGGTGGAAATCTGCGTTTCGATGTTGAATTGAGAGACTGTAGTGGCGCTGCATCCGCTATTACCCGCGTTGCCCTCTGTCCTTGTATACCCCTCCTGGGGACTGATCTAGTACCGAAAAAGCTGGAACTAATAAAAGGGGGCTGCGGTGTAAGCGGCAGAGTGAGGAAACGTTTCCATCGATAAAAAACACTCTTATTCATGCACGATCAGAATTTGCATTTCCTCTTTGCATGAACCACAACTTGGTTAGTAAGAGCCCATGAATCATTTAGTGGCGTATGGAGGATATAGACAGGGTACTTTTCCTCTTCGAGCCATCTCATTGCACGGTGATTGGGAAGAAATGAAACCAGAGAGACGAAAGCTGGGAAGTGCCATGAAAGGGCTCCACTCTGCTCCAAGGCCTCTCTTGGTAAACATTGCGAGAGGGGGGGTTAAAGAATACAAACTCAGGACAGAAAGATGAAAAACAGGAGGCGGAATCTTATTACTCCCCCTATTCTCTCCTCTCAGCTTCCCCTTCCTCTGCATCATGCATTATTCAGAAATGGGAGAGCAGCCCTCCAATCTCTTGTACGATTGTCCTCAAAATGACATCGGAGATGAGGACAGAAAACCACAAACAAAGAGGGATCTGTGGACGTGCGCTGTCAATTGTCAATGTGCGGGCTGTGGTTCTGTGACGTAGGAGCAGGCCCTCTCCCTGTGGCTGCGTCTACATTAGATCAGAGGTGACGGGATACTAAAGATGACGGGGACGTCCAGAAGGGGGCACGGCCAAGCGGAAGGTATCCTCACAAAAGGGGCCAATCACGTTCTCTGTGGTGGCACGTGTGACAAAGTGTGCCAAGTGTGTCAAGTATGAATTTAAGAAATGTAATGCATGCATGAAAAACTTTCTGAAATCTGATGGATTTCTGTGTGCGAATGAGGATTATAAATGATGAGGGACCTTGGAACGGTGGACCTCGCCGTCGTCGTCCTCGCCGCCCACGCCCAGGATCTTGCGGGTCTTCAGGCGGCTGACCAGGTCCGTCTGGCTGTGCTTCTTCATCAGGGGAGGGTGCTGCTTGCTGCTCATGGTGTACAGATCTAGAGCAAAGACAAGACAGATATGTACATTTAGTTTCGACGTCAGACGTTGAGTCGAATCTATCACACAGAGCACAGACCTTTATAAACAAAACTCAAAACATTTAAACCAGGGTTTTATGATCCTGGCCCTGTGAAACTTTGAGTGAAGGCGGGTTGTACGGAAGGAGTAGCAAAAAGTTAGGGTTAGGGTTAAAGAGGTTAAATAAAAATGCATTTGGAATGAAAAAAACCAAGTGACTTATTTCACGTGCGCATCAGTCAAAAACCAGTCTGGAAGAAACACATTCTGGGGCAGTGAGGGGGAAACCAAAGAGGACGAATTGTGTGTGAAGGATATAGGTCTGGTTGGAACTGTCGGTTCAGTCTAGTTCTCTTGGGGGGAGAGGGGGAGAGAGAGACAGAGAGAGGGGAGAGAGAGAGGGGGAGACAGAGACAGAGAGAGAGAGGGGGTGAGAGAGGGGGAGAAAGAGACGAGGAGAGAGAGATCTACCAATCTCCTTATAGCTCTCCTGCAGGGCCTGACATGCGAAACATAATTATAGCAGAAGAAGAGTCTGGATAATAGATGGCAGACAGATAAATAAACCATGTTTTCCCAGTCAAGCTGGGGAGAAGCATCCTCCAGGTACCCGAGGTTGCTGCAGGAGGAGAGTTGATAAGTCACCACACACACACACACACACACACACACACACACACACACACACACACACACACACACACACACACACACACACACACACACACACACACACACACACACACACACACACACACACACACACACACACACACACCAAATTCAGCTGGCTGCAAGTGCCTCACTGTTCAAAATCCAGCAGGTCCCAGTCCCACTCAATATGAGCACACACAGACAGACTGTGGTGTGTGTGACAGGTTTCCACTCGTGGGGGTAACATCGGGTGGTCCAGTTTCTGGACTACACATGCCTCACTCTGGGGGTCATACATCTGCCCAGGCTCTGTTTATATGGTCTCAAGATAGTCCACTGCTTGTTGCATTTCCTACAATCACTAGGAAGAACATTGGTCTCACATGACCGTGATATCTGCATCATCAAGCCTGTAATCCTTCCATCACTTAAAGTATGCATGAGAGCTACTGTGGAGGACACTAGTAGTGATAAACAATGACATGACTACATAAGTAGTCATGTCATTGTTAATCTTTAGTTGGGAAGAGAGAAGAGAGAGTCTCATGACATTGACCCCAAAGCCCGAAAACAAGAGAAGATGTTTGTGAAGAATTTGTTTCAGAATGAAATGACGGCGAGCATGATTTCAGACACACATCACATCAAAATTGTGTTACCATGCGAGATCTTCTTCACTCGTCACAGTCAAATGACAGTGGCAATTCTTACAGGATTGTGCAAAAAAAATAAGAAAAACTGTATAGACAGTAAAAAGAAGCAACACTAATACAATTATTAGTGTTATTGTCGAACAGAAGAAGCAACACAACCGTACATAAATAATCTGTGCGTGAGTGCATGGAACTTGACAGAGCTGCTGAGTTCAGTGTTCAGTGCTGATAGCCTGGGGGAAAGAAACTCTGTTATCAGTCTCTGCGTGACTGAGGAGGCGCTTGCCAGACCGCAGCAGGAAACCTTCCAACGCCGGGGTAGGCTCAGGTTCTGCACAAGTCCTGCAGCGAGGGGAGGGTGCTTCAAAGAGTGAGTTCAGCCGCCCGCGCTGCTCTCTGCAGAGCCCTCCTATCCTGAGCGGAGCTGTTGCTCGCTGTCTGAATGCTCTCTGCCGCTCCAGAGGAGAAGCGCTGAAGCACACCCCCCACGGGAGACTCGGTACTTCTTCAGAAGCCCGAGGTGTTAACAACGCTGCCTAGCCTCTCTCACCCGAGTGTCTGTGTGTGTTCAACACGTCAGATCCTCTATGATGTGGACTCCCAGGTATTCATAGCCGCTCACCCTTTACACAGAACGCAGTTGGGGGTGTACGTTCTCTGTTGTCGTGTCTCTCCCTGAACCCCTACAATCAGCTCCTTGGGTTTGGGTGACATTTGTGAGGAGGCGGTTTGTCTGGCACAGCTCAGCCACTACCCTACGAGGGGAGGAAGGCACAGATGTAATCCTGTAATCAGCCTCCCAAAGCATTCCATGACGACTGAGCTGAGGGCCACCGGTCGTCGGTAGTCATTCAGGCGTGCTGGAGAAGAGAGCGCGCTGGAGACTCATTGTCATGCACAGGGACAACAGTGAGGCGTCCTAAGGCAGGTGGGGAGCGCGGACCGAGCCAGGGACAGGGTGAGTAGTGTGGAGAACACCGGGGCGAGCTGATTAGCACAGGTCTTCAGTCGCTTGCCAAGATACGCCATCTGGTATCCTGCAGCCTTCCTGCCATTTCACACTCGCCAGGGCCCTCCTCACGTCGCGCTCAGTCCCAGAGAGTGGGCGGTGCTCCTCCCCAGCGGTGGAGCTCTCTCTCCAGCTGCTCTATAGCTCACCCACGCTAATCACCTGTTGGTATACTGGGAGTCCTTTAACAGACCCAATTACCTCCGTTAAACCAGTGCATGACCAATGGTGTCAATTGACCAAGATGGAATCATGATATTGATCCGCAACAAAAGCAGATCAATAAATTCGCTCTGAGACAAGGATTGTTAGTGAAAAAGTGTGAGCGTTTAATGCTACAGATTGCCCGTCTCTGTGGCCGCTGGTGAAGAACCGCGAGGTCTACAGACAATGCGCTGGAACTATTGATCAGAGGTAATGAATGAAGGCCGGGCGGCCGATAGGAATAGGGAGATTGTTACAAAGGACGCCAACATCGACGTCATTATAGGATTTGGTTCCCGGCTACGGAACAAACGGGAACATTCTGGCACGCAGTCTTTCCCGCCATGTGCACTCAATAAGTCCACCTGATGCATTCACTTGGATCAGATACCGTTTCAGCACGGCCACGTTCCATTCATTGGTTTAATTGGACTTCCCAGGGTGCATCAGCGACCGAAGGCAACAAGCAAGATCAAGAGCAGAAGCACAGAGAGCCTCTGGGTTTGAATGCACTAAGGAGGTTATCCTCCTACAAGTACGGCTCCTGTGATCCACTCGGCCACACTGAGGGGAGCCAACGGTAAGGGCGTTTGGAACATTCTGCCATGAATATGCTTTGTACGCACGCAAGTCTATTTGAAGTTCAGTGGAGTCACGGAACATGTGTTGGGCCTTCTGTCGCCGAGTATGCCACATGCAAGATCCCACGCGTCCAAACGCCGCAGAGACGCCAGGCTCTGCGTCTTCTGCACCCGCTCTACCGTGGTATGACAGCTGCAACCGTAGAAGGAAAGGACAGGAGGAGCAGGGCGGTAATCCGGGGGGGGGGGGGAAACTCACACTCACAATGCACACTCACACGGACACACACAGAATTGGTCCAGAGCGGGTTTCTTTTTGGTTCACAAATATAATGGTAATGTGGCAATAAAGGAAAAGAAAAGAAAAAATAGACCTTGTGAGTTTTCTTGACTTCTTGACTGCGTCCACGTCATTGTGAAGCTATGTGGTTTCCGCTGTGGACCAGCCGCTATTACATATCTTGATGTGAGACTGGGTTGCACACAGACACACACCCTCACCACACCACGAGAGGAAGCACACCACTCCACGAAAAGAAAGAATACTTTTCGAACACCAACTCTGAGGCCTGTTTTAATGCCACGCTGTATTTGAAATGTACATTTAGTAATGTCTCAATACTAAATAAATAACCCCCATCATTCCCAGAATAAAGAAAACGTGAAAACATAATATTATGGGATGCAATGGTGGTCAAGGTAAGTAAAGAGGTGATGACACAACTAGGGCCCTTCATCTGCATCTTCACAGCGGCAAAGATTCCTCCCAGATGCCAACACATGCACATCCATCCGCCCGCCAGATGGAGTGGTCCTGATGCAGTTGCCTAGCAACAGCTAATGGAACGGGGGCTTAGTTGTGATTGAAAATGCTGTTGATGAGGTCTTTCCTCACATTCCCGGGCTGTCACTTTGCCGCTCTGCATAATGCCAGAGTGAAATAAAAAAGAAAAGGGCTTCAATCTGTATTCAGTCTGCTGGAGTGGAGGTGTGTGTTCACAAGAACGTGCCAAGTGTTAAAACAACTCAACTAGTGGATTAATTCAAGGTTAATGGTCTTATAACCATTGCCTTGTGACACATCCAAGGAATCAGTGTTGAATTGAAAGTGTTGAATTCAGTGATGAAATGCTCGACTGTCAAAAGGTGTACAGATATTTTTGCCAGTAATGATAGAGAGCGTTTGATACTAACAGAACAAATAGGGGTAATTCAAAGAAAGTAGCATAATGAATTATAGAATTTCAAAACAAAGGCATTTCATGGTACTGAACAGCAAAACATCACTTAGTAGTAATAACCGACTCCTACGGGGACAATAAACTGGTGATGTTCAGGCCAAATCACAAAAAAAAACACCGCCATTGATGTGATGATGTCTTGCATCAAAACAATCAATTTAAATAATATTCTACAGAAAGCAGTTACAGGGACACAATGAAAAGGACTTGAGTATTTCCTCCCCTTACGAGACCCTTGTGGCAGGCAACCTACGCACGCAGGTGACTAAGGCGTCTCCAAGGAACACAGACTTCACAGGGACACTAAATGCATGAGGACGGCTTCAATGGCTTTATGGAGAAACGGCCGCATGAGTCACGGCGACGACATACAAAGCCAGCTGGGGGACGTAGTCAGTCGTTAAACCACAGGTTCCCTTTTTCTCTTTGACGAGATTAAGCATTGTCTTGGGCAGGATGTGAGGATTAATCTGCTTGTGGTCCTTCCAAGAAAAAAAAAAGGGAAATGTACCATCTATGAGTTCAAGGGAACAGGGTTTAGTCAGGACTGAAGTGTGCCCTCTGTTAAGGCTAACTGTGTAGCGGTAGGGAAACAAATCGACGGAGCCAGCCACGGGTTGTTAATTAAGCAAAGTGACTGCAGAATGAATAATTTTAAAGAGCAAAGCACATTTTCATATATATACACACATTTTGTAAATTAAGATTGTTATTACTGTCATGGGTGAAGCATAAAACAGCTTCCTGAAAACCTTGTTAACAGAAGAACTTTGCCGGTTTCTCCTAATTGCTTGTTTAATTTTCTTGATCAAAATACAGATGGAAAAATCCAACAGGATCAGATAGACCGAAGTGTCTCCAACAGTGTTGGGGGGGAAAACAAAAGCTGGGGGGCTGAGACCTATGATAGGGGGTGAGGGGGTGAGCACAAGGACAGTGTTTTGCTCATAACAAAAGCAGTCTCCATGGCCTAAGCTGAGCAGCCAACGTGGGGTGGTTGGCCCACTCAGAACAAAACAAACCACTGCTCGTTTGATTACACAACTCCTTTCTTGGAGACAAGTCACCTATTGGTGGGGTTCATCTTGATCACATATCTCTTTCAAGTTGATAAAGTGCACTAACTTAAAAATAATGCAGCGAAATCCTTGCAAATGTTCCAAGTATTGTCATGGCGTGCGTCTCCAAACACCTCCGTTCAACAAGCTAAGTGTTCGTGAAATCCTGAGCGCTGATCAGAAACACAACCTCGGACTGTAGTCCAATATAGAGTACTAAAATAAAACGCAGACATAATATGTGGATGCTTGACATTTGCAGAGGAATTATTTCAAGCCGGTGGAAGTATCTGGGTTTTATTCACGCCTGGCCTTTTTTTATATACAATATATACAACCGCGTTGTTCTATACTTTGTTGGCCAAAAAAAAAAAAAAGATCCCTCCCTGAGGCAAAGCAGACCACCTTGTCGCGGCGCTCCGCGGAATACAGGACAGTCACGAGGCGGTCCGCGGGGGGAAAGGGCGCCCGCTTGTCAACGCTACATTATGGTGTTTAGCTAAAGTGATTTACAACACTGCTGAGTCCACTTGCCGTGCAATAAACCACGCACAAATACAACATTTTGATTAGGGATTTCCCCCAGCCTTTATATTCCGTTATTATATCTCGCGGCAGCAGAAGACCGACTCCTAGCCAATGCTGCTGTTAATCGACTCCCGTGTTGACGGCGCACAGGAGCGCGTTCGCCTGGTGTTTGCTCAGCAACACCCCCACCCCCCTTTAACAGCGAGACACAGTTATTGCTAGGGCACGTAGGCGCGCAAACAGAGCCAATTTAGTGGACGGCTTCAGGACGTTTTAGAACTTCATCAGGTATGTCCTTTATTCATTCAGTTCATTAGTGTGGAGGATTTAATCTGAAAAAAAATAATGTGGGTGGGTAACGGGACGTCACGCACCACGACTCCCCAAATCCCCGGGGGCGCATCTGGGGGTGGCGACTTAGTGGCACATCCGTGCACTCCTCACCTGTTGGCGAGCCAGAGAACATCCCGTGCCAATTCCCCCCTCTCTCACTCTGAACAATGGCTTCCCGAGCCTTCGCAGGAGCTTAGCTGGATGGATGACGCCGACACCGGGGCCAGTGTTGATGACACGGGTGGCCCAGCTGGTCGTCTTACCACCACCCCCCCCCCCCACCTCACCGCCTGGCCACCCCCGCTGATCCCTCAGGGCAGGGGGGGGGGGGGGGGGGGGGGGGGGGGAAGAGAGAGGGGGGGGGGTGAGGGAAGGGAGGGAGGGGGTCTCTGCAGCCTCCTACCTTCTACACCTCTTCCGACATGTCAGTCCAGCTCAAGATTAAGGAAATGTTGTACAGCTCAGTATACAGCTCAATGTACAGCTCAGTGTACAGCTCAGTATACAGCTCAGTATACAGCTCAGTATACAGCTCAGTATACAGCTCAATGTACATCTCGATACAGCAAGTGCTGCCATTGTTTCATGTTGTATAGATACAATGTTTTTTGACCGCCGGGGATGAAATATCGCTTAATTGCTTTAGCGTGTCGAAACTGCCCTTGCCAAGCGCAAACAGCAACCCACACAGGCAGAGAGGAGGACGTGTTAATTATGAGGGTTCACGTACTTAGAAACTGTGAGGTGATAGCGCTCTAGCACGTCATTTATAAGTGTTGCCGTTTAGCAAAGAACTATTGGAATCGCTCCAACATTAGACACTTATTTATTAGATTATGGTGATTTAGACTAGTGAATTCGAAAGGCAAACGTGAATGCCGTTTTAGACGGATGTTGGGCTGCCAGAGCTGGCACCAAATGCACTTTTTAAATGTAGGCTAATAACTACTTCCAGTGGCTTCGGACTAGGCAAGAGTAGCACTAGGTAGCCGCCGCCGCCACCACCGCCGCGTCTGAGTGGGTCGTCTGTGATTGTTTGCGGTTTCCATCACACTGGAGCTAGTGCTCCCCATGCCAGGTCCGCTGCACCGCTAACATGGGTCCGGCTCGGGCTGCGATGAGGAAAAACACAAGCGACACTTCCCGCACGCACACACAGCTGGGTGGTGATTCATCCTCACTACAAGACAGAGTGCCCCCCCCCCCCCCCCCCCCGAGAGGTAAACGCACACGCAACTACACAACACAGGCACACAGGGGAGAGGAGGCGAGAGAAGAAATCACCGTTCTAATCCTGCACCTGGGGGACCACTGGTAGAGGTGTGAGGACGCAGAACTCGGCCTTCTCCTTCTGTGCGCCGCGAATAACAAAACCGAGCACACAGAAAGGTAGAATCATGGGGACACACACACACACACACACACACACACACACACACACACACACACACACACACACACACACACACACACACACACACACACAATTACTGTTATTATTTTTGAGCTCATGAGCAATAACATAATAGCAGCCTCACAGCGGGAGTGGAAAAATAATAATACAGGCTTAGTGTGTGTGTGTGTGAAGTCAATCCGTCAAAAGGGCTGTAACACAGAAGACCTTATCGCGAGGCAAACTCTACCCAGGACCCCGGAGGGCTGGGAGATTAGTGTATACATTCAGGGAATGTGTATGCGCTACGACTGTATGATTGATTACCGGTGTTATTGTCCACTGGGCTCGGCTTAGCATAGCGAATGCCCTGTGGTGATTAAGTTGAGGTCCGGGCACCGGGAGAGGTCAGATGTTGGTTGCCCATGGTAACGGTCAGTGGAAGTCGCATTATTCATTGAATTAATGAGACTTTAATGATGTGGAACACATTGGTTTTTTGTGAGGGGGGGGGGGTGGGGGGGGGGGAGAGAGCTTTTTTTTTTAACATAGGGCCATTTTCACAAGTAGGAGAAAACAAGCTGTAGCGCGTAGCATGGGTCTGTTTGATTTAGGTATGGCACTGCAACAGTATGTCACAACTAGTCAAGTAAATATACATCGACCATACCGATGCTGCGATAGCCTTTACCCTTCTATTGACCGCCTGTGAAAAAGGGTCCATTAGATTCCAGTGTCTCAGGTTTCTGGTGTAAAACAAGCCAACGGAAGAGAGTCCTGTGTATGAGCAAATTCCTGGGCAAATTGAACCCTGATACCATATACCAGAAGGATGTTCGTGTCTGTGGAAACCTCAGTTGACGCAGAGGCAGAACAGGGGACTATTTTTCTTCATCACACATTAAAAGAGCCCAACGTGAGGAATTATAATAGCCTGCTTGGTTTGACAATAACGAAAAACAAAATCAACTCATTTTGTGGAAATCTGAAACAATGAATAATAATTGCTCTGAATTTCTAAAGCGTTGAGCAGCAAAGGGTTGGTAATTGTACTTTGAAACATTATGAAGCAATTTGATTGGATTTCTGATGAGTAATTCACAGTTTAATCCTTTCAGCACTCAACAATAATAATAATAATAGCAAGGCATTGGTGCATAGCTGTCTACTAGTAGTACAGCTGTACCATAGGCCATTACTACTGCATCAAAATGAAAAGTTCCACTTCTATTTTTAGACTAATGGGTAACCTCAGGCCAGACATGTTTACAAGTCCATGGCCATAAAACTCCACGGAAGCTCATTTCAGACAGAATCTGGTCCGCGACCGCATGACCACACACACATTAGTGGGAAACCTATAACAGGTGTCACACTAAAAAAAGGCGAGATAATGGAAAGTAGAAATATGACAAATTGCATTGTGGTGGCCAACAGTGCGATAACCCCATGGCATGGCCTTAAAACCGGCTGCATCGATAACAGAAAAGCACTCAAAATGGATTCCTGCCTGCGAGCGTGTGGTGGGTTCAAAGGGAAGCAGAGAACTAAGCCGAATAAAGTAATAAGGATACGCTACTTCAGTGAGGGCCCATCTGTGGTACAACACACTTAACAGTTGTACATCGAGTACCGGATGTTTGTTTCCCATCATGAACACAAATATACACACAGATGGGCGGGCATGAATTCATTCATCAACTGAATATCAGTGAAATACTACCACTGCCACGAGCCTTCTAGCTAAGTAAGCATGAACTCTAAAGACATTAGCTGATGTATCTAAGCAATTCCTTTAACTTTGTATTTTGTCCATTTGGTATTATCGACCAATAAAGACCTCTCTTTAAAAGATCACTTCACACAAACTAGGTAATAGTTTCACTGTACTAGGTCCAATTATTATCAGGTTATGCAAAACACCACCAGTAGTGATTTCACGAGTAACCTGAGTAACCTCTTCGGTTTAATGGAGGTTAATTAACAACTACCATTATTTGTTCAGTCTCCTCTTCAGCTTAAATGGTTTTGAACTTTCGATGTTCTGTAACAGTGCCACATGCTGGCATGGCGGGCCGAGACAACCCTGCTTTGGCTTCACTCCCTTGAGACCAACCGACGGCAGAATGCGCGGCATCTCGACCCCCCTGAGGGCCGTCACCAGCCGTCCAATTCTAGGGTCTGTAGTACGCGTTAACTGGGACGACATCCAGGCTCCTTACAACCCGCCATCTTCTCAATTATGTCAGACTCCCTGTCTGCTAGCCGGCCGCACGCTGCTAGGGGAGGGGGGGGCTTCACTGGCATTATCCCCTACGAAGCAATTTGAGTTTAGGCGGGCAGTTGAAGGGGAAATACTTGCCAGTTCAGGCATCTGACCGTAGTTCCATCAGCAGGCACGTTTATCATAATAGGATCGAGAAGCAAGTTTGACCGCTCGATGAAACACCGACCGCTCAGTGTAGCTAAACCGTCTGGTGACCTTCTCGCGCGACACGTCTTTGAAGATGCCGAGGATTCAGAAAAAAGTCGTTGTTTGCTAATGAACCCGGGTTTACTAAATAGACACCTGGTTGCTCGGCGACCAAGTTGGCCGACAGAGGGCCTTCGATCGAGGGCACACTTGGCACGACGGCGACGATTGAATTTCCCCGGTAAATGTCAGAAACCCTGGCTGAGAATACGATGAGTCCCCTGGCTTGGTGTGCAGGACGCATGGCATTAGAGGCTTCAGTCTCACTCATGTCAATACTAGTTAAAGATTCACATTTCCCTGTTAAGGTTGAACAGAGGGTTTCCTTTACAGTGGTATGAATGTGTAAAGTTATTACTACATGTGGTGTATATATGGATCTCTTGGCTCAAAAGATTCTTCGTTGGAAAGCACATGACTGTCCATACATCTTCGATGAGAGCACCACGGTTTAGACTTGTGTTCGCACATATTTAGACCTCATTAGTGTCATGTCGTACTCTACATATCATCCATTTTTCTTGCATAATTTCTGCTTAACAAGTGAAGAGTTCTGTTGTGTACATAATTACGGTAAATTATATATAATTATGATAATGAAAAAGATATCAGATATATTAATCAGATGAACCTTGATGTAAGGCTATATCCTTCTCAATTCTAAATCAATGTAATGACACCCTTTGGCAATGAATCCTTCACGCCTTGAGCCTGAGCATCCATGGTCATGGCCCAGTGTTGGTCTTATTGTAAGCCTGGCCATTGTGGGAGGCAGTGGAACACTTTCCCTCCCCGAGCCCCTCTCTTGTCTGGTGGTTTCTAGGTTAGGGCCGGCCAAACCTGGAGGACGAGCCCACAAATACACACCGATGTGTTGTGATGCTCTAAATGAAACGAGGTTAGATAGAGTCAAAGACCTTACTGATATTGCAATGCCAAGCATGCAGCTCTGTTGTGACTCAATTTGCAACCAGAGTTTCCCCAATGACCAATTGGGATGTTGAACTCAAGCTATAAGCTTGTCAGCATCAATAGTTCAAGTGGTTGAGTGGTCTTTTTGTGTAGTTGGAAGTGCCACAACACGCGTGTTCATATCTAATGCCGATTGCAATGTCAGCCCCTGTTCAGTCCCTGTGGGATTATGGAGGAAAAAAAACATCATCCCATAACCCATCATCCCATATTTCTGGTTTGCAAAACAATATTGCACACCTGTGGTGTGCAATATTGTTTTGCAAACACCAGCGCAAATGGTTGCGCTCACGTATTATTGGGTTCTCCATCACACACCCCCCCCTCCCCCTCTGCAAATAATCAAAGGTTATGGACGACACAAAATCAATAGCAGAGGCATCCGTTATTTGCTTTGTCTGATCAAGGGAGGCGATGTCGTCATCACAGAGTGCAGGTAACCCACACAACAAGACCAAACAGGGAAGTATTAGGGCTATAAACTGCAACATGCCTTGGAACCTGTCTCGACTATTCCCTTTTCCCACCTTGTGAGATGTATTGAATGATCGCAAGACAGAATTGATTCATTCATCCGGTGTTAATAGCCCAGATCCTGTGGCTCAGCACAAAACACAAAAGGTGTGAAAAACGTGACGCATGTTCAGGTGGGTGGGCAAAAAGACGGCTTCCCAGCCTGATGACTTTATTACAAATACTCGCTCACACTCTTCGAGTGTCGGGTGTGTGTATGTGCAAGTTCAATGAAAGGAAAGTGCATTTGCATTGCTAGCTCCACCTGCATTCACTACCTAGGAAACCTTAACAATTTCAGACAAAGCATCAAAAGAGGACTGCATTCTTGTTTTGCTATAGCAGCAATAGTGCCTCATTCCTAATTAGACCTAAGTGTTCCCTGAATGCCTGACAGCCATCTTAAAATAGATGCCACGTACAACCAAAACACAACCTCTTAGCATTACATTATCACTGATTGTCAACACTTAAATCCTGATCATTGGATGCAAATTGACTGAGATTGAGTATCTGGAAAAGTGCTTCACAACACTGCTGGTATTAGGGTCTTGCTGCAGGCTTTGTTTACACTCATATCTTGCTAATCAGGTTATTTTCTTTCACTCAATGTGTGGAGTGTAGGAGGGCTCAGCAGTGTTTACATGGAAACAACCAGGTGGGAAAGAGCCTAAGAGAAAGCAACCACTGCATGGCTTTACAGGGGTAATCAGGAGGAACAGGGCGGCACTTAAAGTTATCTGAGCTAGGCTCTGCTTTGTTACCTTGGCATGGACATGGTTAAGGTGGTATGATGGAAATGAGGGTGTGGTGCAGCGGAACCCTGACAAATCAAAGTGCAGTGGAACTTTCTTTGTTACATCAGAGTGCATTGGAACCCTGGCACATCAAAGTGCAGTGGAACTTTCTTTGTTACATCAAAGTGCAATGGAGCCCTGGCACATCAGAGTGCAGTGGAACTCTGGCACATCAAAGTGCACATAAGGATGATCTGGGTAAACATCATCCCAGGGTGCCAATGAAACATCTGCAACAGTCGTCACAATTACATTAGGCCTAACCAAAGCCAATATTGATGATGCTGCAGTTCCAATTTGTGCTTGTGCTACCTCATACAACATAAAAACATACCACATTAAAAATGACTTCTCACTCCCTAGCAACTAACAGCCATTTTTCAAAGTCAATATCAACTACATAAAAGCGCTGGGGTGCCAGGCATGAACATTGATTGATCAGATCCAGACAGACATTCAGATATACATTCCTTTCAAGACATCACCATTAACACACGGCACGCGCAATCATTTCCAAACACTACTGAAGCAAACTGCAGACACTTATCGGCCCCACAAAGCAGCCTACCCCCCCCCAGAACAGTGGGAGCCCAACGTGAGAGATGAACCACCGCTGGGCTGCTCCCGTCCTCCTAGCAGTGGCAGGCCCATTAAGGGAGGGAAAACCAACGGGGCGGATCTGGAAACGCCGTCCTGACGTGAACAAGTCACGGAACGACGATGTGGTGCGCAGTCACAAACGACGTGACCTACATTATGTGAGGACATGCACATTGCATTACACACAATAACAGTTAACCGTTGGCAAACACGCAATCGTTGATCGTTTGTGTGTTTGTCAACACATTAGAGCGAGTCAAGTCTGGGGTTTGGAGGCAATAATGAATGATTCATACAAAATATTTGATTTGATACTTTTCACACTGGACTAAATGCCATATTTGTCACGGTTCTGTCTGATATTCTTTCACCATCTCTGGTTTTCAACAGAACACACCTTTTTTTCGTGTTTTTACACGTGGCACTGGAGATTTTCAGATGTGTCACCAATGACTGGCGTAGTAAATACGTTCATGCCTCACTTTTACCAGGCAAAAAAAAAAAAGAGAGATGATTGCGTCGGTTGAAAAATCTATCACTATTGACACTCCCTAGTGCTTTAACTATTTAAATACTGACCACAGAGAGCAGGGCAGCAGCACTACATTATATCACACCGCAGTGTTTTAAAACTCTTTTGTCGGGACTCGGGGGCCTACTAAGCCCTACTGTGCTCTGAGTGGAAGCCTCTGCTTCGAGCGTCTCTGGCGCTCGCCCAGGCAGAAACACTACGCTGTTGTACTGTGTACCAGTCATGACAACGTTTGACCTGGCATTCAAATGTCCGAGCATAGTAACACAGCACTGAAAGGGGACTTTGTCCAAGACGAGCCGCGTAAGGAGAAATGTGACACCACATCTCCAGGAACATAATAATAAAACGATTGCTCACGCGACACTGTGCGGAACGAGGGACTAAGTTAGAAGGAAAATAAAAGTGTGACTTACAGGGTTGGAAGGCGGAGAGGGATCAGGGGTTTTCGCCTAGCTCCTAACCCCTGCTGCTGGTTACTCTGAACCCCCGGTTCTGTAGGTGGACCTTATTGAAACCTGTCAAGAAGATGAAGGTAAAAAATCGTATTAGAAAACATATTCCAAAAAACCTGGTAGAATACCACAGTACCCCGGCAGAAAATCCACTATTTTTGTTGTGAAAACAGATGGACAAGAAGGCATTATTCTAATGTCTTCCCTCCCAAATTGGTTGCCAAGATACAGACCATGACCGCACACGCCAGGTGGAATATAGGAAATCAAAGCATTCTCGGAAGATGGGGAAGGCGCCAAAACACAACACCTGCCAGCGCTTGAGGGGATACTTTTCATCCAGACATTTCTTTCCCCTTCGCTACGCATCGACAATCCAATCGCTCATCCCCGGCAGAATTGCGGCCCCCCCCCCCGTCCTCTCGACATCCTAGCCAGCGAGTAAAGATCGGTGGCCCTGGCAATGCAATGAAACGCCAATATCTACAAAAGGCAGCCGATCAACCCATCACACAGTCCGTGACTCCCACTGTTGTGGAGGCAGAGGCTGAGGCACATCTGGGGTCCCTCGCCGTGCCGCCGGGACACGCTAGGAAGCCCCACATGCCAAGGTAATGAGTCGTAAGAGGAACAGGGGATAGAGCCTTCCTCTGTGATAAGAACGCTGCTGGCCATAGCCCCCAGAGAGAAGATGAGAGATAAACCAAAAAACTATATATAGCCAAGTACACCATTCCTTGGCTGAATAAAACGTGTCTGTTGCCATATTTCTGTTTGGCTCTAAATAACACAATCGGCCTTGTTGTTTTCAAGAAATTTGGAGAAAAAAAAACCTAGGAGTTCCTAGGAGTCCTAAGATGTACCGTTGACACGATGAGGACAAACGTGACTACCGGGGGTCCTCTTCGTCTCATTGGGAAAACAAGATGCAGAATAGAAAGAAACCAGCCTTCCAGCGAACCTGGATGGTCAGTAAAGTTCTGTGGCCTACCGTATCTCAGCTCGGACCCAAAAACGTCTACATTGCAAGGACCCAAATCATCCGCCACATTGCAAATAGCTCCAGACAGGCTAGACTTCAAGGTCTTCGTGCAGTCGGAGATGGCTGGTGAAATGGAATGCTACTTATTCACCTCGTGATTAAAAGTTAAAAAGGGAGTCACCATCTGTTTGGGCTCGCCCACCTGCTGAATATGGGGACCCCCCCCCAGAGCTTTGTGGGAGATGGCCGACAGCTAGGCTTTCTCCTACACATTTTTTAAAATAACTTCTTCAACCTTGACTGAAAGGTGCTGTAGGTAACATTCTATCGAGTATCGACCGAGAGAGAGCTGAATAGAGCAGAAGAGAGCTCGATTTTGAAGCTTAACACAAAAATAGTTTCCACCATCACCCCCGCTACGTTACTCTGCCATTTAGAAGTGTTGCAGTCACACAAACTGTTATTGAATTCTGAATTTGCTCGTACAGAGGCAGGCACAGCCAATTTGAAAACAGATATTCTCGCAGAACATTTCACCCACTAACATCCTACGACTGGCTTCTGCATTTTCAAAAAATGACACCCAAATTATTGCTCTTAAATCATATCTACAGATAACTGGTTATAATTTGTTCGACAATGCATATTCAACAAGATTAATTTGCAGGTGCTTGAGAGACTAGTCAAAATAATGTTTCATTGAGAAGCCAATAGTTCCTATAAATCCATGCTACGTCTACCTCGGCATTGAGAATGAGCTGACCAGAACTAAAGCTACTCTAATGGCTGTTTTATTCTATTATCAATGGTTCCATTGTCTGACGTTAACACAACTATCTTTAAAACAGACATCTACCAAACAGCTACCCCCACATTCTCCATATTATAATATTGCCACAGTGCTCCAATTCGGTCACCATGGGCACCCAAGACATAAAAAGTTGTAATTGGCTTACCATTAGTTGTTCCAATTAAAATAACTTGGGCAACTGCATAGTCGTTATGGGTTGCAGAAGATGGATCCAAAGATTATAACTCAGCTAGAATCTCGTTAAATGAAGAAAGAAGCAACTATGTATCTATGGTATTATGATCATCTTGTTTGCCATATCCATCCATATATGTGAATACAACATTTACAGGGCCATGTTGTCAGCAATGTTGAGCCAATCAAAATGTATAAGCTATAAATATGCTTTTGGTTTAGTTTTTTGAAAACATTAAAATATGCTTTTTTAACTGTTCTTCAAATGTTGTTGGCCTATATGGTTATAAAAGAGTAGGCCTATATGGACCGGTGCCTGGTATCTGAAAACAACACCCACGTCTGACCACAAGCAGATACCCACACACCATCTTATAGTAGGCCTACTATATCAAGCATCTCACCACTTTCATCTCTGTAAGGTATAGGTTGTACTCCATTCGCTTTTTTTCTCTTTCAAGTGATGCGTTGTTTTGACATTCTTTCAATCTGCTGTTCACTGGAAGTCAGTGTGAAAAGCAGGCGTTGCTTGTGGTCATTCAAGCTAATCTGAAACAGTTGCTGTAAACAAAGTCCCCCTGCAGCCCTGACAGCTCCCGTATTTTACACCCTCCAAAATGTCAGTAATCGCCACAGGAAACTTTTTTTTCTTCACTCCCACATTCAGTTGCGAAACATGGAGAACTTGGATGAACGTTACATATGTTAAAAACACATTCTCTAGCCTAGGTTCAGGAGAAAAATCATGTTTTCTGGATTACGCTGTAACTTTGTATCCTCTCTGGTTGGGTGGGGGTGATTGATTGGTGGGGGCCTAAATGTGCGTCCATTGTTAAATTGGTCGTTTAAATTCAGTGTTTGTTTAAATTTCGCATAGCCAAGCACATGTCTCAAAATACTATATATATATATATATATATATATATATACACACACACACACACATTTAAATACACGAAAGATAAACCTCCTGCAACGTGTTTTGTAACACGTTTGACATAAATACTAACTTCCTGAGACCTATAATATAGAAAAACAATTCAACAAGTCATGCGTCTCGTCCGCACCAAAATCCAGGTCTGTTGATAATCCCAAACGAGTGTCAAAAGCGAATACAATAAAAAACTGAAACAACTTACGAAGCTGGAAGCAAGAGTTGCAGTTTTAGTCCAGGGAAGTGAGCGCGTAGAAGCGTGTTTCAAGCGCGCACATTTGATAGGTTTAACATCGCTCCGCTGAGTGCTTCAAACCTCGGTCAGCAAACAATCCGATGGAGCTCCGCCGCTGGGCTACCGTAAAGACAGGCGCACTCCTAAACGCGCACATGGACATTTTACCGTAACTTGTAGGAACTATAGCCGCTTTACATTTCTTCGGAGGAATGATGTTGTTATTAGTTTTTATGCAAAGCAATTAACTGAGCCTATTTTTAACAAACTGTGAAACCTTTCGCAAATGCATGGCAATACATATTAAGGTGTATAAGATTCAGCCGTCGACGTGTGACATGCCATTGATGAAAACATTTCCTTCAGATAGTCTACATTTCGTTTGAGGGTTACCAGCAGACAACATAAATGAACCGTGTGCCAAGCTCTAGGAATTAAGCTCTAGGTCCAAACTCTAGGGATTAAGCCGTCAACGTGTGACATGCCATTGATGAAAACATTTCCTTCAGATAGTCTACATTTCGTTTGAGGGTTACCAGCAGACAACATAAATGAACTGTGTGCCAAGCTCTAGGAATTAAGCATAGAGGCATGTCAGGTATGACAGCATTATTTTCACACACAGTACGCCTGTCAAATTTTACTACATATTCATTCCATGCCCCAGGAATCCAATCTGACATTATACATGTAAGCCTTCACCGATGTTCCCAAACTGTGCACATTTGTGTGTGTGTGTGTGTGTGTGTGTGTGTGTGTGTGTGTGTGTGTGTGTGTGTGTGTGTGTGTGTGTGTGTGTGTGTGTGAGACTCTAGTTCTCTATGCTCCATGTGTATTCCCCTCCAACCGTGTGTACAACCAATCAGTAGTCAAACAAACAGTGTGGATGAGTGCACTAGGCTTTAAATGAAAGCCTAAATGATGCCTGGATCTTATCAGCTCCCCTCCTATAGTCATTAAAGCTCTTTAATAGCCTCATGTTTTGACACAGACTGCTAACAGAGCTTTGTTTTTAGTATTTATGTATTTATTTGTTGTTTGCTTCTCATGTGTCGTTATTGGTTTCAATATCACATGCTGCAAAATGTAATGGCCCATTCTCTTTAAGACAGTTAAGATTCTACTTCTACTATTCTGCTTCACTTTTCACTTGTGCAGACCAGTGTGCTTGTTGAACCGGATTCAAAACGAAGAGCAGCACCACCAAAGATATCGTCCGACCTTTACCAACTGTAAAATCCTTCACAAATGCATCCTAATACATATTAAGCTTTCTAAGATAAGCCATCAATGCGTCACACGCCAAAGAAGAAGACATTTCCTTCAGATAGCCTACAATTCCCTTCATCTCATCAAGCTTAGCAGCAGACAACATAAATGAACTGTGTGCCAAGCTCCAGGAATGAGCGTAGAGAGTATGACGGCATTATTTTCACGCACACTCATGCCTGTCAAAACACATTCATTCCAGCCCCAGGAATCCAATCTAACATCAGAGATGTTAACATCAAGATGTAGGCCATAAAGAGCCCTGCTACAAGTCTGTGTCATAACAAGATGGAGGTTATTAAAGAGCTCTCTTATCAGTCTGTTTCATAACAAGATCTGGGCTATTAAAGAGCTTAAATGGCTATAGGATGGGAGCTGATAAGAGCCTGGAATAATTTAGTGTACACAACCACTGCCCTGTGAGGAGGGTGGGGAGGAGGGGGGGGGGGGGTGTGACTGTAGGCGGTGGTCATCATCATAACAGGAAGGAAAGCACAACGGCGTCTATGATGATGAGACGGTCTTCCTTTGAAACCATGGCAGTGAGCACCCACCGCAGCCACTAATGGCGAGCCAAGCGTCAGGGAGTAACAGAGGAGGTGACTGAGGGATAGGAACAAACCATTTGATCTATCGTACAAGCAGACTCTAAGGGGAGAAGCCTAATGATGATCAAACCACCGTTCGGTGTACATTTTCTCCCTGTGCATAACGTTTTCCGGCCCCAGAGATGAAGTAGGTCTTTGTGCTTCCTCGGGTACTATAGCCTAGACCTTGCTTTCATCCCCTAACCATGCCGTGATGTATTGATATGGTAACGCTGGCTGTTGAGAGCCAGCATTGGCCTTCAGACAGACTGAGGACAAGGCATGGGGGGCTCTCGAGGGACCCAAGCCAGCTGGGCCCTGGGTCTGTTTATCCACCTGGGACAATTGCGCAACATTTGCCCCACCCCCTTGAGGGCCAGCTGTGGGTATTTATTTCAAGCGTTATTAAAATGTGGCGTGTGTTCTCTTTCATATGTCTCCCTCGCCTAGATCTTCATTTTCAAGTTCACTATTTTCATTTATTCAAAGTTAAACCTTGTAATACGTCATGTAGTCATTTGCGTTCAATAATATAGCCTGTAGACACGTGGAGGGAAGGTGATTGCGACGCAATAACATCAAGAAGGGTCAGGATTAACACCTGAAACATGACCTTTCTAAGCTTGCTGTATCCTATATGTTAGCAGTATACAGAACATACTTGTTGCATTAAAATAAAAAGCTGTGGTAATTACAAAGGGCACGCAGAACTCCAGTGGGGATGAAATCTAATCTGTTGTCCTTACAGTAGGCCAGACAGTGGCATTTGTTCATTCCACGTTTGATTAAATGTCATCTCAAGTGCCAGCTTATATTAGGGAACATAGCTCTTATATTTGTTCTTTGAGACGATCAGGCTTAGTGACCAACGTGTTGCTTTAATGAATATTCGAGAGCATCTTCGTGCCTGATCTTATGCAGAGAACATGGGGCTATATATAGAACTATAGTGTTTGTTTGATGTCAAGCAGCATTTAGCCCATGGTGTGAAATTAGAGATGAAAGAGGGAACATGACGTCCGGCCAGTGGCTTTGTGTAGGGTGCAAATAGGTCGGGCTTATCAGAAAACTCCATTAAAAAACAAATCACTAATACCTCTTATCTTGTGTCGGGACGATGGGGAGGTTATTATTCATTCAACTTAACGCACAACACCTGAGCATCCTGCAGACGTTATGACACCCGTCTCTGATACGCGATGATTTACGAGCAATATAATGCTACCAAGGAACCGATTTAATTTCCACCCGCCTGTTTCTTGGTGCTTGGAAACGGTGCTGAACGCATGCCTTGTTATTGCGT
Source organism: Micromesistius poutassou (assembly GCF_964030765.1). Lineage (NCBI taxonomy): Eukaryota > Metazoa > Chordata > Actinopteri > Gadiformes > Gadidae > Micromesistius > Micromesistius poutassou. The sequence goes on from NC_140283.1 coordinate 18,049,136, forward strand.
CGTAGGCGACACCGTCCCTTGGGGGTCAACGGGGAATCGAGGCGTGGGCTCATGGTTATATGAGTTCCTGACTCGTGCTGTTTAGGCTACATGCTGCTTACGCGGAGGAATGGGCACAGAGAACGACTTCACAGCTGATTCGGGCTGGCTCCTCTCCTCCCATCATTGGTAGCCTATAGGCTATCCCGCAATAAACTCTAGGGCCCCTCATGCCCCACAAATATCATTCAGCGAGACATGGCAGAGATTGTCTTGCCCTGTTTCATTGACAACAGACAAGACAGGCAGCCTTCTAGCAACAGGAGAATTTCCTCCTTTGGCTAGAAGGAGTCTTGAAAAAAAAAAAAAAAAAAAGATAATTTTTTGGAGATAATAATAATTCGCAGGATATGAAAGTTTGGGGGGTTGGATATTTCTGTAAAAATGGTGTCACAAGAGCAGCCTTCAGAAAGCAATGCAAAAATAAAGTAATAAAGGCTTGATGTGAAGAATAGTTTAACAAGCTGTGGGGAAATTTGTGAGAAAGTTGATTATATTAATAGACCTACAAGCCATATCAAAATGAATGTTGAATTAAACTTAATCAGGAAATACACAATAAGAAGGGTATTCTTACAACAGAAGCCTCCATTTTAAATGTATGTTTTCAAGTTAAGTATAAACCACCTTATAATAAAAGGTATGAACCTCATGATAAAAAATGTAATCACTGTGTGTCAAGGCGAGCTCAACCCTGGGTCTTATTTCACTCAATAGTCACTTTTGTCAGGATATCAAGCTCAGCGGGGGCTGAGCCAATAACAGCCCATCCAAAATGTGTTCCGGAAGATGCCCGGATCGATTGGCTCTTTATATCCATCTGACAGCCAGGTCAGTGCATTGACGCCAAACGTGGGAGTGTCAAAAGTATTTTCGCTATTTTCGTTCTGCTGATGAACTCAGAAGTCACAAGACCGAACAAGAACGTGTGGTTATGCGGAAGACAGAAACTTCCCTCACACACATACACACACACACACACACACACACACACACACTATGTAACAGAAGCTGTTTTTCTTGGAGAGGGGGGGGGGTTGTTGGATCGGATGAGGGTGTCTGCTGTATCTCTGGAATATCACACCAGTGCTTGGTGCAAAGTCAATCCAAACATCCCCCTCCTTTATTACAGGGCTGCTGCTGCGGTGATGGACTTGTCATTCAGAAGTCTTAGCTGAACAACGTCTGCTGCTGGGGGTCAAGTGTTGAACGTGCTTGGAGGAGCAGCTGAAGGCTACCGCACAATGAAGTCAGGTAGAATATTACTCACAGAAAACGACAAGATTCATCAGATGTTACTGTATGCGACGCATTGTATATCTGAATGTTCATAGCACCCTTGAAGACACATTGCGTTAAAAAAAAGACGGTAGGGAATTTGACTGTATAATGAACATATGAATGATATCTTGTACATTAAAACCTTTCCGCCACAAAAACAATTTAGACATGTTTTTGCAGGAAGTCTCCAAGTATTGTAGCGTGTAGGACAGAGTATTAATACACTCGAGAGAGTGAGAGTGCTATAGCGAAATGAATCAGGTGTGTGAGGTGTGTGCAGATATTATGGATACAGTTCTCTGGGAAAATGTGAATTTCTAATG
>NC_140283.1:18053278-18081055 GCF_964030765.1 Micromesistius poutassou
CAGAGGCTTAAACAAGACAATGTCAGGGATTTATGAAAGTTAATTTACAAAAGGGCGGGGGAGTCTTTTCTTATAGACAACAAGAGATAAAAGACTAACCTTTGAGGCATCAGTATAGGGGGGAATTAAAGGGAATAACAACTGTGACAGACAGCAAGAAAGTTAAAGGCAGTCCCTGAATGGGATCTATCCGCCTATCTATATCTATATCTATATCTATTTATAGATGCATGCCAGTATAGGCTACACATCAGAATATCTTCACACAGAATATGAAACTGAAACGGTGAGATAAAACACGGATCTATTTGAGTCTGACTGGCTGACAGGCTGGAATTGAACGTCTTGTTCCTGAAAGATAAGGAGGCGTCCATGTTGAATAGGCCATCCTGGGTGATGACAGTAGGCTAATCAGCCCTCCGGGACAGTGGTGAAGGGAGGGGAAAAAGACATATCCAAAGATAGAGAAATGAATAAATGACTGCAGGTCAGGTCTTACTTTTGGGGGTTTTGGGGCGAGCGATGGCAAACCTACAGCGTCTTTGGGAGTTGTAACGTTTGAACAACCACCGGCTTGCAAGACAAGGCTGGGGATCCAGGCAGAGATGCAGTCAACTGGGGGATTGCATTCAGGCCAAGCTAATAGACATTGTAAAACATCGAAATTGCTGGTGCAATAAATTATAATGGGGTGTGTGGGTGATATGATCCCTTCAGTAATAAATGAATCACCAGGTCATTACACTTCACGCATCACATTATTGTCACACAGGCAGGGGTGTTGATGGCTTATTCAGCACCTAGGTGTGTTGTGTACTGACAACACTCCTCTAGGAGTTGTTGCCTGCCAGTCATCACTGATATGTAGCACTCTACGGCTCAGCATAACATTTACGTTTATATTTAGGGCATTTAGCAGACGCTTTTATCCAAAGCGACTTACAATAAGTATATATATTTGTCAGAAGAAAGAGCAACAACGATATCGCTCTGATCTGCAGGAAAGAAGATGAGGATATAATTAGCCTACTTAGGCTACGAGACCCTTCAAGCTCAGCGGAGCTCCTCCGATCTAATAATCTAAGAAATGCAAGGAATCTCTGCCCTGCCGCAACAAGTGAAGAGAGAGGAATTCGCTCCAATCCCATGGGGGCAGACATAAATTGGACATGGCGTGGCGTGCAGGGCTACATGCTTGAAGTCATTGCTATAGATCTAGGTTTACACTGTACAAACATGGGTAAATACGTTTTTGAAGGTAGAGGAGGCCAACGCAGAATAAGGGTATGGAAATGAATATACCTACTGTGTCTAGTCTACTTGTGGAAAAAATACAATAAAAAAGGAGATGCAGATGCGTTGATAAGCACTGGAGCTGCAGTGTTTGCAGGTTGCCTCTGAACACCTACATTGTTGGCAGCACTAGTAGCCAGCAGCATTCCTTCTACTACTGCCCTTATTGCCCGTCAGAAATCTCTGTAAACATGATTGTGGTTACCCGGTCTTAATGACGTCACCGACACAGGGCCATCGCTCTGGATGAATGACTTCTGCCACTCGTGCGGGAGGGAGGGGGGTGTGCCGTTCAGAAACACTAGCTGTTTGTGTCGCTCTGCGAGATCTCGCTGACTGTGGTGTTTGGTCAGTCTGGGGGTGGGGGTAGTGGATGGGAGGGGGGGGGGTAGTGGGGGTGTAGAGTTACAGACACAATACCGGTGTCCGGTCAGGTGGGATAAACGATCGCACAGCGGGCGGTGATTCATTGTGCTGACCTCTCGCTCACCTCTGCAGTTTTTTTTGTGACACATGGGTTTTATTCTTTTCCAAGGATCGTGTAAAATGTGAATGAAACACAATAAAAAACTTTTTTTTTGAACGTTTAAAACAGAAATATATTGATTTGCAGAATGATTTTAAAAGCTTGATACTGTACGTAGGCAATTGATATGGAAGACACACGACAATACAAATAAAAATACTATTTTTTTTGGAATGTAGTAAAATTCTGCTGTATAACAACTTCTAGCATTTGTATACATTAAATGCTTGCACAAAATTTCAAGCATTTGACAACATTATTGAGATGATCAAAATATCAACGAAGCATACATATTTATACAGATACATATTGAAAAAAACACATACAAAAGAAAGCATCACGACGCCCTTTTCTCAAAGAGCCCAAGATGTCGTTCCCCCAACCCTCACTCGGGGTCTGACATTTTGAACAGATCACAGATGGTCAGCTGTGCTTTACAGACAGAAAAGGCCGGGTACAGCGGCTCAGCGAACTCCTGCTTGAACGTGTGCAGTAAGGCTAAGGCGCCCCCTGGTGTCACGCTGAAGAACGACAACATGCCCTCGTCACAGTCCAGGAACACTCCTATTCTCTGCAGCCGCCCCACTGCCACCGAGGCAGACGCTCTGTCGTGCATGGCCTCCACCTTGCCCCGCTCCGCTCCCAGGCACCAGGAGAAGGGATTTAAGCCCAGACGACAGTTCCCCTTCTGGCCTTTTCTCCCGATCTGGGCCTCAGACACCCCCACCTTCCACTGGCCGGCGTCTTCCGAAGACACCTCCACCTCCCAGTACCAGCGGCCCTGATCCATGGCTTCGGAGGCCAGGACTTGGGGGAAGGAGCTAAATCGAGCCCCCTGCTCCGCATAGGCCTGCTGGACTTCACCGTAGGTCACCTGTCTGTAGTCGTCGGACAGCAGCAGCTTGGGGTGGGCCGTGTCCGCGTCCAGGGAGGGAACGGTCCCATCTGCACAAAGACTTCAATTAGACCCGGAGCCGAGAGCGAGTGAATAAGGGATAGATCGACATGACGAGGTGTGGAGAAAAAAAAACGATTGAAGCCATGTACAGTTATTGAGTCTTAAAAGGTGCTGTAGGTAAGAATTGAGAGTTATAAAGAGTAGGAGCAGAAAAGAGTATGATTTTGAAACCTCAAAATATCAGAGCGCATTTCACTCACCAACAGCTGACGGATGGCTGTGCCATTTCTAACAAATTACACTCAAATAACAGCTCACGAATCGTAGCTACTACACCTTTAAGGAGGTAACCTATCCGCCCGTGATGCCCCAAACCACCCAAAGTAACAGCGGATAAGACAGTTTTGAAAAGACAAGTGAAGGTGTTTAGCAGTAGTGTCTCACAGAGCAGTCTGTAGGGGTCTCTCTCGGGCAGCGAGATAACCAGGGCGTTCAGCCTCTTCTCCGTCCAGCTCTTCAGGCACTGCAGCCGGGCGCGGTCCACCTCGTCCTCCGGGGAGTCCAGGTCCACGTCACCGGGGCCAGCCTCGCTGAACCTGACCAGGGGAGGGGGCAACGGAGACCAGGGTCAGGGTGTAAATGAGGCGAGGAGATGGGGGTTTTGAATGCTGCAGGTGCTGCGGCGCTAGGTGACAAGGGGAAGTCGATTCGATTGATTCTTTTGGAGATATGCAGGAACACGCTTTCTGTTGAGTGAACCGTGTCCTTGTTGTTATTCCTGCTTCGTAAATCCAAATATACTGCTTCCAAATCCAAAATATACACAGGCGGTAATCATTTAATCTTTCATTTCAATAAACAGTTGAGGTTTTTAGTCACTTTTATCTGATTAGTGATAGTTAGTGATTACTGATAAATTTACAGTAAATAAGAATAATTTAAGAATAAAGGACTTCGCCGTCACTAATCAATGTAGTTATTAATGAATTTAGTGATTTGAAATACAGGGTTATAGCAAATAACTTACAATTATACATTTAATTCAACAGTATTTAACACAGATTATTTAGTAATAATCTGAAGTATACTAAATCAGCTTACATTTGGGTGATCTTGCTGTACTCCTGTAGTAGAGAAAGGAAAACATAAAAAGGACATTTAAATGATGAAACAATGATGAAATAAATAACTTGCTGTAGGCAGTAACCCCCCAAATGTATGTCCAGACACAGATGCAGTGTTACAAAATCCAAATATTATTAGGTTTGTTTAAAATCTTTACCAATGACAAAAATCGCCATCTTGCTTTTCAAATTTTGCAAACTTCGCCTCGTCAAACATAGTCAAAAGCAACGCCTTCTACCACACCTGCCCAAAGCTACGGAAATGCAAATCCAGGCCTGTGCTCCGGAACCCTGTTTTGGACCGGGCTATGCACGCTGTGCACTGCTAAAGCTCCATGCAGGGGCCCGTGCTCCAGAACAGTGTTCTCTAACCAGGGGTGCACCCTTCTGCTAAAGCTCCATGCATGTGGCCATGCATGGTTCTAACCCTAGAACCGTGCTCTGGACCGGGGTGTGCACCCTTCTGCTAAAGCTCCATGCAGGGGGGCCGTGCTGCATGGGGCCCTGCTCTAGAACCGTGCTCTGGACCGGGCGGTGTGCACCCTTCTACTAAAGCTCCATGCAGGGGGGGCCGTGTCTCACCATGATGAAGGCCTGCTCCTGGACCCGCTGCTCCCCCTTGGCGTCGGCCAGGCCCTCCAGGGTGTGCAGGCCCTGCTGGACACACGTCAGGGAGCCCTGGAGCCTGCCGAGGTGGCCCTCCAGGCCCCCGACGGACCTGGCCTCCTCCTGGACCACGCACTGCAGGGCCGACTGCTCCTCCTGCTCCAGGGCCTCCCTCATGGCTGCATACTGCTGCTGCACCGCCAAGCGAGCCTCCTCCAGCACCCCCTGTGGACCGGGAGGGGGAGAGTCAGTCAAGGCCGTTGTTTTTTGCTTGTTTCCTGGCAGGAAGCAAAAACAATGGACTTGACTGACTCAACTGGGATCCAGCAGTCCTACTCAAAGAAAAGCAGAACTTCTAGGGGGAGACGGCAGTAGACGAAGCTTTAGGAAGGGGATTTGTGTAATTTTCAGGGGTAAACTCTGTTAACCAGGTTACTCTGTTTACATAGATGTGTGTAAATCCTGTTAACATTATCATACATTGACGCTGAAGCTCTGCCCCTCACAGACTATTGTGTGACCACACTGTGTAAATAGACAACGCTGTGCTCACCTCGAAATCCAGTTTCTTCTGCCTGAGTTCTGCCAGTCGTTTGATCAGTGTGTTCTCAGACACCTGCAGCTGTTGGATCTCCTCCTTCAGGTTTCCCTGGTGATGAGAACGTACGCAACTTTTTAAAGACACAGTCGATCCATCCTGTAGGGCGAAGCATTGTTGCACTCTAGCCAATGTAGACAGCTACTGTGTATCTTCAAGGAAACTGATCAAAGCTCTTTATTATCACTAATATTATATTATTACCTTTATTATCAGCAAATAAAATGGAGAATAACATTTTGCAACAGAATACTAAAAATTCTATTAGATTAGATAAAAGTCTATTAGATAAATGTACCATTAGGAACATTTAAAGGAACATTTGTACTTAATTGTGTTGTGCATGCATGTTGTGTAGCATGTACTTAGTTGTGTAGCATCTGCAGTAGCTAGCTATCACTGCTGTATACAGGGAATGGAGTTAGCCTGGCGATTGTTAGTACTTGCACTTGGTTCTATGAACATCTTTACTGTACCGACGGCAAGATATTGTTTCACTTCTCATGACAAATGTACTTATCGTAAGTCGCTTTGGATAAAAGCATCTGCTAAATGCCCAAAATGTAAATGTAAATTAAAAAAAACAAGAAAAACACTCAAAACTACAGAAAAGACGGTATTCACTAGTAACACGAGGAGGACTACAAGATTAAAAAGCACCCAAGCAGAACCAGGGCCTCCCCTGTCCTCCCCCTGTCCTCCCCCCCGTCCTCACCCTGAGCTCCCTCTCCGCCTCGCGGATGCTGACGCAGGCGTGGTCGCGGTGGGAGCCGATGACGGTGCACACCGTGCACACGCACGCGGCGCACTGCCGGCAGTAGATGCGGCTCATCTCCTGGTGCTCGGGGCAGCGCCACGCCGACAGGTCCTCGATGGGCGGCACCAGGGTGTGGCTCCGGAACACCGGCGAGTCCAGGTGCGGCCGCAGGTGCTCGGCGCACATGGAGGCGCCGCACACCAGGCAGGTCTTCACGGCCGGCTGCGGGGCGGCGCTGGCGCAGTAGTGGCAGGGGACGGGGGCCAGGCTGGCGGCCGGCGGCGGCGGCGGGGCCCTGGGGGAGCGGTGGGGAGACGAGGGCCCCGGGGAGAGCCGTCTGGTGGGGGTGAGTTTGGGCCGTAGGGCGATCAACGACCAGCCGAGGGGGCGAGGGGAGGGCTGTTCTGTCCCGTTGCGGGAGGGGCCGGGGGAGGCGGGCGTCCTCCGGGAGAGGCCGGTCGCCTGCGTCCCTCTGAGGTCGGGGGTCGGAGCCGCGGGTGCAGGGACGAAGGTGTCCTCTTCGCCGCTGGAGCGACTGGAGTCTTCCAATATGAGCACTTCCTCTGGTTCTGGTCCGGACTTGGAAACCACCGAGGCCACTTCTACGTACTCCTCGCTGTAGGTGGATGACGACTTGCGGTCGTCGTCGGTGGACGGCGGCGATTCGCCGCGGGAAAACGGGACGGGCGAGGGGGTGGTCGTCGGGGGCTCTGCCGGCTCATTGGATGGCGCCGCGGCGTGGGGAGGGGCCACGGCTGGTCGTTTTACGTCGGGCCGGTGGTCCACAGACACGCTGGCTTTGCGCTTCCCAAGGGAGAAGTTGGTGAAAGAAGGCTTTGACCATTTAGAGTTGACGTCGTTGTCGTTGCTTGACGTTCCTAATAGAAGGCAAGGCAAGGCAACTTTATTTGTATAGCACTTTTCAAACACGGGCCAGATTTAAAGTAGATGGCAAAACATTGCAGTTAAAAAAACCTGTTGCTACTATTGATATTGTTGAGGTGCTGTGAAATTTGAGGAATAAAGAGACAGGTTGGAATTCCATGGCACGATAGTGGGTCTATGGCATGTTTGGAAACACCATGTTTAAAAGATAATTACTGACTGCTTGTTACCCTGGTATGCCACATTTTTATCCAAGTGTCAAGTTCATAAAGTTACTTGATTTGTCAAAAACCAAACAACAACAAAAACCGTTAGGTGCATTCATTTCTGGCAATTTAATTATTGCGATCCAATCCCGGAAGTAAGTCGAATTAAAAGTATAAAATATTATAAAAGTAAGAAACAAGAAGGGCAATAATAAAAACATTAAATAAGTAGTCAATTTTAAATAAAAGCGGAACATTGGCTACAATTTACAATGGCTAACAAAGTGCGCAGTAGAAAGGCAACAAACAATGCACATTGTTATTACCCTGAAACTACATAGTAATGCATCATACAGCACGTGATAGACCTTTGCACCATCTACCTGAGGGGGGGCCTTGACCCGAGGACCCGGACGCCGTGGCAATCCTCGTCCCAAAGGGCAGTGTGTTGTAAACAGTCTTGCATCTCCACTCAGGACACTTGTAGGGTCCGGACGGCGTAGTGCTCCACAGATCCCCAATACAGCGTCGGCAATAGTGATGCTTACATTTCAAAATGATCGGGTCCCCGACCAGCTCGTTACATAGAGGACACACCGATGGTGTGTCCAACACAGCACCCATTTCTTCACGTGTTTGTGTTTTAGAATTACACTTCAGATGTTGACCATGGACGCCTGCGTAACCGATGTTTTGTTATTTCCGCTTTCGCAATAGTTTAGGGGAAGGGCTACGTTTGAATTAGCCCCTCCCCCTTCCCCTACACTGGTCTTTGCTCTTAAAGGTGCAGACACTTTGACTGCGCTCATTGAACACTTTCGTTTCTTTCTCATGTATACCTTTTTTTATTACAGTCAGAGCTGCCAACTTTCACGGTTTCACCGTGTGACACACGTTTTTGCCTGCCTACACACGCACACACGCCACAAATCAAATTTCTCGCGGCAAAAAAAACAAAAACACGCGTCCGTCCCCCCGTCCCCCCGTCCCCCCGTCCCCCCGTCCCCCCGTCCCCCCGTCCCCCCGTCCCCCCGTCCCCCCGTCCCCCCGTCCCCCCGTCCCCCCGTCCCCCCACCCACAGTCAACATTTACACCCGCAGACCCTGCTATAAGGTATGCATTACAAGATTCTACAGAACCCAAAAGTTGGCAGCCCTGTTATTATAGTCGTTTGAATATAGAGCATTGCAGTCGCACTAATGGTATAAAACCTTGCGCATGCCATGCCATTTAGTAGGTTGGTTGACTGCCGACCTCAAAGGCTTCTAAATCAGCTTGTTCCAAATACCCAGGCCAGACATTCCTTCCCCAATGGTGGTCCAGGCATGTGACAGACCTATTGAAGGATAATCTCTCATAATCACAATTCAAAGGGGTTCACCCCTGCCTATGGCTGAACTAGGCCCAATATCATATATTTCCAGAATTTCCTGCAAGCGATATATATAGTGCTTCTTATCTTCTATGCATTTCTGTATCATATTGTTAGATGTATTTATATTGTAAGGTGTTGATAATATGGCAGAACAGCATTAGATTGCTGGTTTTGTGACAGCAAAACATACAATCAAGACACACAACCTTCTTAAACGTTACAAAAAATTAACACCATACTTATTTGAATACTGTGAAAATCTTTATTTAGTATTCATATATATATATATGTCGTTTTTTTATATAATAATAGTAATAATCTAATTTCGTTTGTCTTTTTTTTTAAGTATACCCTCATGTTTTATAAGTGTTTGGTATCTATGGGTTAAGTATTTACACAAGATATCCACAGGGTGAGAACAGGGAGGCAGACATTCAGAACTGCAATAGAACCAACAGATGGTAACACAAACAGATCTATACTAATCCCCATGAATGTCACAACTAGGGGAGAAGGAGAGAGAGACAGACAGAGAGGGAGAGAGATAGATAGAGACATTTTGCCACACAACAGGATCGTTGTGTGTGTGTGAGGTGGATGTATTGGTTTACTAGCCTATCAAATATTGCACACAGACATTAACGCAGACAATACACATTAACTCGCTCAAGTGAGCTCATGGTTGTGCAAGCCAAAAAATAATAAATACTTGGACACACACATACACACACACACACACACACACACACACACTCACTCTCTCTCTCTCTCACACACACATGCACCGGCACACATATGCAGCCACAGTCGCAGTCACAAACGCACACATGCGCACAAGCACACACACACAAGCACGCACGCAGACACACACACGCACACACACAAGCACGCACGCACACATGCACACACATATACACACATACACGTGCCCGAACACACACACACACACACACACACACACACACACACAAACACAGGTGTGTGTGCACACACACACACACACACATGCACGCACCAACACACCCATACACACATGTGCACGATCGCACACACACACACACACACACACACACACACAGTTTAAGTTCTCTCAGCAGCTACAAATTGAGGCGCTAGCCGTCCTCTGAGACCCCTCACAGTGAAGATACCACAGACTAGAAAAGTGATGGGATTGTGTTCAAACGTAACAATGTGCAAAGTGAGCTAGCAGGTTACTGAATGGATTACCATAAAACTCCAAGAATATATTCAACACTCACTGTACAAGATTCTGTAGACTTTGTAGTATAATTTTTTCTTCTTTTTTTTTTTAACCGTGTCGATTACGTTAGAAAACTGTTGACAGTATATTTTCTCCTACTAACTCAAGAGCGAAACGATGGGTGATATAAGCTAAAGAAGAATAATAAACCTTTTGTTTCATCATCATAATTATACATATAAAAGACAACAGAGTTACACACCAACCCAATATTAAATGGGAATAAGCTCTTTCTTCTGTTCACAAATAAAACAGAACACATACACAAGTGATACACATATTTAACTTAGTGGAATATTTATAAATATAATGTTTACTGATTGTGTGTTTGTGTGTGTGTGTGTGTGTGTGTGTGTGTGTGTGTCTATGTGCCAGTGTGTCTGTGAGTGAGTGAGTGAGTGTGTGTGTGTGTGTGTGTGTGTGTGTGTGTGTCTGTGTATGGCTACGGATTTGTGCCTGTGTGAACATGCATGCATGTTAATGTCTCTAGCCTAGCTTGTGTAGATGTCTTTGTTTATTTTTTTGTTCTCTCTCTGCTGTGCATCTACACACACACACCATTTTTACATCTCACGCAGGCAGTGGGCAGCCTACACACCTCAAGAGGACTCTCACAGTCTGTCATGCCCTCACCACGGCGCTTACACTGTGTTACACACAGGTCTAAGCGCTGCAGACTCAGGTAGTGTTCCCAGCGTTCTGGGCTCTGTGGAAGTGCATGGGGACGAAGCCAGGAGATGAATGAATTGGTGGCGAGAGCAATGTTTTTAGATAAACTGGTTACACTGGATAATTTCATTAGTGGGTACAGTCGGCGTAAGAGGCAAGCTGGCTGGCTGGCTGGCTGGCTGGCTGGCTGGTTGGTTGGTTGGTTGGTAGGTGTAATAGCTGGTTGGTGCACCTGTAGTCTTCTCCTCTACAGCCCCAGTGCAACCTCCTTCTTCTGGTGGGGGATGTGGAGGAACCGGGGCGTAATTAGAGAGCCTATCAGCATCAGGGAAGAGGAAATAGAATAAATTATGTATTTTTTTCAAAATGTCTATGATTTTATGTTTGTTTGATTGTTTATGTGTTTATCAGATAAATATTACTTACCCATAAATACAGCTAGGCATTTCCTGCTTCTGTGAATACAGAAAAAGGTAGAAACGGTTTAAAAGTTTGGCTCTCAAGGTCATGCTATTTATAGAGGATTTATTATCTGTAGCGCCCATCGTTCAGCGCCGCTGGTTGTAGTACGTATAATGGCCAGTAGATGGTGCAAGAGTGCAAGATGGCTAATAAAAACGAATAATCGATCGAGAAATGTAATACTCACAATAATAGTATAATAGTAAATAAGATCCATTTTGTGTTGTTAATGACCTCTAAAATTGTATTCAAGTTGTTTTTATAAAAAAAATATTTCAAAAGAAAGGCGGTTATTTTTGGAGGGTGCCTTTTGAAGAAAGTATACACCATAAAACTCTCACGGTTGTGATACATTCCATTACCCTATCTGCGTTCAACTCGTAGTCTCACTTGTTTGACCATTTGTACAAACCCCTTCCCCAAAAGGCTGAACTAAATTACCTATTAACGTGACCTCAAATACATTCATGACGTTCAGGGGCGGCTAAAACAACACGCGTTCTCCTACGTAGCCTGCGCAAAACGCTCTTCACACTATTAACAGAGAGGGCGATCCACTACCCAAGCGACTTCAGCTGCAATCATCCCCTCAACGGCTCACTCAATTAAACCAACGCCGCACTAATTACACACGCGCGCTTAATAACCACTTCACCGTGGCACTTGACACTCAGCGGTCGCCCCGCCGGGTCAGTCCATTAACCCCCCCCCCCCTTTATTCTTCCTTCCTCCCTTCCTTCCTCCCTTCCTTCCTTCCTTTCCATCCATCCTACCTTTATTCCTTTTGTCCATCCTTCTTTTATGCCGCCTTCCTGCCTTCCTCCGCTCTCCTTTCCTCCCTCCCCTCTCCCTTCCATCCTCCACTCTCATTTCCTTCCTCCTCGTCCTCTCCCATCCTTCCCCCCCCCTCCCTCCCCTCCCCCGCCCCACCCCTCCCCTCCCCTCCCCCGGGCGGCTGTACCAAATCAACCCCCTTTCCTGGCTCACTCTCACCCTTGCTCTCGGCCAGCAGCTCCTCGCTCATCAGGCCGTCCTGCCGGTTGCCCAAGACGAAGGCGAGGAAGGACAGGATGAGCGCGTTGAGGATGCCCATGATGGCCATGATGTAGGCCCAGCGCACCGAGCACGCGCCCAGGCTGTACTTGTCCGTCTGCTCGCCGCACATCTTCCGCACCTCGTCGCTGTCCCAGCCGTCCGGGTAGATCATGCAGCCCAGCACCAGACACACACCTGGAGAAAGGGGGGGGGGGGGAGGAAGGATGGGAGGGAGGGAGGGGAGGGGAGGAACGATGGGAGAGGACGAGGAGGAAGGAAGTGAGAGTGGAGGATGGAAGGGAGAGGGGAGGGAGGAAAGGAGAGCGGAGGAAGGCAAGAAGGCGGCATAAAAGAAGGATGGACAAAAGGAATAAAGGTAGGATGGATGGAAAGGAAGGAAGGAAGGAAGGAAGTAAAGTAAGGAAGGAAAAATAAGGGAAAGGTAGGACCGGAGAAAGAAGGGGGCAGAAAAGAAGGAGGAAGGGAGTAAGAAAGGTAGGATGGATGAGGAGAAGGAAGGAAGCGAGGGAGGAAAGAAAGGAAAAGTTAGCATGCAGTTTTTTTAGGAATAAGTGCATCAGATCAATGGTGGGACAGGTGGAGCAACAGGGACGGAGAGAAAGTACAAGTAGAAACGTTATTGCTTTATAGGCACTTCAAAGGTCAGTCCACTCGTATCTGCCTATCTGCCTGATGTTATTTGCATACATAAAAAATCACCATCCCTCTCTCTCTCTCACACCCTCTCCCTCCCCTTCGCTCTCCCTCTCTCTCACCCTCTCCCTCCCCTTCTCTCTCTCTATTTTGCTTTCCCTCTCCCTCTCCCTCTCTCTCTCACCCTCTCCCTTCTCTCTCTTTCTCTCTCTCTCCCTCCCCCTTCTCTCTCTCTCTCTCCCTCCCCCTTCTCTCTCTCTCTCTCTCTCCCTCTCTCGCTCAGAGAGGAGTAAGTAGCAGTGTGGTCAATAAGCAGTAATCAGAGGCACGGGGCTGTTATGGGCAGCAGGCGACCCTCCTCCTCACCGATACGGTGAGGACGGCCTCGAAACACCGCTCATGCATTCATCATTCCCTGCCATAGCTGGGTCGCCAGCTGATCCCGACGGCCAGCGTGCTGGCCGCTCTGTACCAACCCAACGGTGTCTTCCCACTGAGCGGATGAGAACGTCTGCAGTCCTCCCACAGCTCTCGACACGTCCGCTCCCCCTTTCCTTTACGGATGCGCCACGTTAAATATTCAGCCACCCTTATTCAGATTTCTTTCTCGGCCCCAGGGCTGAAATCTCTTTCGTCTTCAGCGTGTGTGTGTGTGTCTGTGTGTGTGTGAAGTTCTCCTCTCCCCTGTGAGGTGGTGGTGGTGATGGTGCAGTGTGTGTGAGAGAGAGAGAGAGAGAGAGAGAGAGAGAGAGAGAGAGAGCAAAAGAGCGAACACGGCCCTGACTGCACCGTAACCCGCGGCGCCGCGCCGTGCATTAATAACACAACAGACTCCACACGTTGTCGTCCGCACACAACCGTTGTCGTCCTCTTTCGATTGTGTATCGGGATTTCCGGAGCCACGCTAAGAAAGTGTGTCTCCATGGGGACGGAGGGTAAAGCAAGCTGCTCTTCCTCCGCAATTTAATTATGTTCTCCTCGTTTACTGCGGTTTTATCACGTCGTAAAGAAACGGGCGAGTTGTCATATTTTATCGCTGCAGGAAGGTCCACGTCACGAATGAAAGACACGCAGGCACACGCACACAGAGAGAGAGAGAGAGAGAGAGAGAGAGAGAGAGAGAGAGAGAGGGGGGGGGGAGAGAGAGAGAGAGAGAGAGAGGGAGAGAGAGAGAGGGGGGGGGGAGAGAGAGAGAGGGAGAGAGAGAGAGGGGGGGGGAGAGAGAGAGAGGGAGAGAGAGAGAGGGGGGGGGGGGAGAGAGCGAGAGGGGGGGGAGAGCGAGAGAGAGGGAGAGAGAGAGAGAGTGACTGGGTTTCAAGAATGAGGAATTAATTCAAACTGGTAATATCATGGATCAACTGTCTGTTGATCCATGTCGGGTCTGTTTTTGGCGAGTTTGAGTGTTTCAAAGGGGTACCCTACTATAAGCTGTACTGTATATATTAACCAACAGTTCCATCGTCTCATGAATGAATTATTTCATTGCATCTTAGGGAAAGCATTTCTACAGGACGTGCTGCCTGACCCTTCAAACAGACATGAATAATGCATGAGGCCACAGGGGGGAGGAGACAGGAGGGAGGAGACAGGAGACAGGAGGGAGGAGACAGGGGGGAGGAGACATGAGAGAGGAGGGAGGAGACAGGGGGGAGGAGTGAGGAGGGAGGAGACAGGAGGGAGGAGGGAGGAGGGAGGAGGGAGGAGTCAGGAGGGAGGAGAGAGGAGTCAGGAGTGAGGAGGGAGGAGTGTTCCAGAGCCGGTGGGTCAGAGACATAGAGGCCGAGGAAGAGACAAAGAAGAGATGAATTAATAAACGAAAGGGATAGAGGCTAAAGAGCCTGAAGCAACTGATGCGTAAACTTGGAAATAAAAGTGAAGGTGGAGCAGATTGAGCGGGAGAACAAGGACAAGAAAAGAGTGCACGCCCACGGAATAATCTCCCTCCATTACACAGTACGTTATACAACATCTGCCCGAGAAGCCCGGATCTGCAAACCCAACAGTCCCTATAGGAAGAACTGGCTAAGGAACTAAGCACTAGCCAGCAGAGGGGGCATCGTCTTCCCATAGCGAGGCCTGGGATTGGCTGAGGGAGGCACATCTGTTCGTTACAGAAGAGAGTCCGGGGCCATACAGGAACAGCTGCCCGCCAGCACCTGCCTCTGTCTCTGCTCCAGTACTCCCCTACAGCCACTGACATCAGCAGGGGCTTATTCAGCATTCCCTGGAAGATCAACTATTTGCTTTATCCTCACCCTCGATAGCCAACTAGCAGCCACATCTGTAGATGTCGCTCTCACGCGATCGCAGGAACAGAAAGTCAAAATGAGTGGTTTTATATATTGATGCTCGGAACTTGGGAGGATTCAGAACGTGTGAATCACATGGGTTAGACCTGGATTGCTTTAATGAAACGTAAAATATTTCACTTGTTAGGTGTCTCAGTGAGCATTGAATAAAAACAACAGTTTGATGTTGATGTTTGATATGAATGGGTTTTAGTTTGAAGCGTGCACCTGAATGGTTGAGGATATGCGTTGACACAAAGGCGCTACATTAAGTGTTTATTCCCATCTGGGTGACGGAACACAGCCGTGGTTGTAGGTGCGACTCTGTACACTGTGTGCATCATCTGAACCGCCCTGCTCAAACGACAACATCACGAGGTCGTGTCGAAAGGAAAAGGCGTGATTTTCTCAATCCGAACAATAGAAACAGCAGCGCCACAAATAAACCTGCCAAAAAAACAACCGCTGTTCGCCATACAAATACATTTAATCTGGCTCGTGGTCCTCTGCTCTCCATCTGCCAGGGGCCCTCCGGGGCCGTGGACATCAGTATGCATGACGGGGCCCAGAGGCCCAGACAGGAGGAGATGGAGACACAGCAGGGGGCCGATATAAAGAGGTGTGAGTAAAAGGGGAAAGACAGGAAGTCCATGTGGGCAGTGTGATGGAAAAATCCACATATTTGTCCTGTTGTTTGATAAGTTTGTCTGTTCTTGGATAACTTGTAGTGTCCTCAGTTTCAACCTTGTTTGTCTTGCTCACTTGCCTCCCAGCTGTCTATTGATCATTGTGCTTTGGGTGACAACGTCGCAAAGATAGGCATCTGGAATTTGAGTTTGTTTGTCGTAAAACAGAAGACCACTGTTTTCCGAGGTGTTGGGACAAAAGGGTCATAAAAGAGTAGAATTTGCCCTTTGTCCTTCTCCTCTCTTCTTTGATGTGCCTTCCATGTGGGGGAGGGTCTGAAACTGTATAAGAAACCATGTCAACCTGTATTCAGGACTCACTCTGCTAGAGCCACCGGGAGACTGTAACCAGCTACTGGGGTGAGAAGAGGGCGCCTGTTGAGATTAGATTGGGGACTCTTCAGTACGGTATCCTTACGGAAAAAGAGGTCGGAACAGGTGAGATCACAATACATTGATGCGCAACAGTAACGTAACTCTGTTGCAGGACAAATCCGTTCCGGGAGTATAACGGTACCGGAATTCCGTTATACGAACAGTATATATGCGAATGATAATTTACCTAAATTTATCAAGGGGGCTATATATGAACGGTATACGTTGCGGTAACGTATCTGAACGAAGGTCTTAACGTTCAAAGTTACTCCGTTAGGCGCGGTACATCGAGTCCGCACTGTGTGTATATGCGTAACGTAAAGGACCACTGTTATAAGAAGGTTTTCCGAAAGGTATATATACGTAACGCAGGGGGTAACCAAAGAAAAGAACAAAAACAAAAAAAAATAGAAGGTAACAGTAACATAATAATCATAATAAACATAATAACCCTAACCCTAACTAATAGTGTGTACGGATCTAGAAATGGGTAATAAATCGGGAAAACCGGAATTAACGGGGCCTGCAAAGATAATGTTGGAGAAACATGGTGAAATGGCGCTGGAGGGTTTAAAACATTGGCATGAAATGGGATTTCCTGAAATGGGGAGTTTTAGTACAAAACGGTTAAAAGAGTTAGAAGACAGATTGTTAGAATCAGAAAAAAAGAAGAAAAGTGTAAAAACATGTTGGTATGCATTTCATTTTTGGGTAAGAGAGGGCCAGTATAGAAAAAAAAATCAGCTAGGGGCAGAGAGCGTAGAGAGTGTAGGGATTGTTAATCTCAATGTCACCCGGGATGTAGACCCGGACCTGGACTGCACCGGTGGACCGTGTGCGAACCCCCCCCTCCCACCTCCGGCATATGCCATCGCCCAAGCCGCCGCCCAAGCCGCCGCTCCACCAGCCAACCTGTATCCTGACCTCACATCGAAGGAGGAGCTTCCTGCCGACAAAGCAACGGGGGTTACCACCCGTAGCGTGGGGCAAGCGCAAAAATCAACACATCGGCTGACAGACACACCAGCCAAGCGGGAGCCCGTCGCCAGCCGCCTAATTGACCAGGGGATGATGCCCTCCCCGTCTCTCCAATGCGAGAACTGGGAGGACGAACAGTCCCCCGTGATCGAAGTCCTGAATCCCCAGGATGGTAGACCGGCATATGTTTTCCGTGCATGGAGACCCAGTGACATTAAGGACATAGCAGAATGGCTCCCGGACCCAGCCGTAATGGGAGGGGACGCCCTCGCCACGGCCATTCTTGAGCTGGCCCAACAACACGAGCCGTCCATCGGCGAAGTGCGCCAAGTCTGTATGTTCAGACTGGGCCTGCGGTGGGGTCGCATCCAAGGCGACATTCCCGGGAGAGAGCAAGCGGATATTATGTTCAATTGGAACCAAGGATCTCCATACCGCCTCATGGTGGAGAGACTCTGTGATCGAGCCAAGGAGGCGTTCCCCTTGATTAGGGACTGGACTGCTATTCGCGAGCTCAAACAACAGGAGGGCGAGAAGGTAGCCGATCTGGTGGACCGCGTCGAGAATGTGTTCAAGATCCACGGTGGGATGCCCGTCCCGACCGACAGACAGGTTCAGACGCCGTACGAAGAAAACCTCACCGCCGCCTTCCTAGACGCGTTAAACGACGAGATATCGGGATTCATACAGAAACACTGCATCGGTTGGCGTACCGCCAGACTTTCATTGATTGTGAGTCACGCCACCCACGCAGAAAGCCTCCTGAGGAAGAAGGAAGAGCTCGGGAAGAAGCAAGAGAAAGAAATGAAAAAAAAGCTTCGGCTCGCCCAACTGGAGGCCCTGGAGAATCCCGACCCCATCCGCCACGTGAAAGACCAAGAAGGCGACCAACCAAGAAGAAAACAAAAGTTCCGTGGAAGCGCCAGACGGCACGGGAAAAAGGACACCGGACGGAAGAAGGAATGTTTTCGTTGTGGCACCGGGGGTCATTGGTGGAAAGATTGCCCCGAGGAACTTGAAACGAACAGTGACACGGCTGGCTGGCAGCACGCTTCTCCAAAGGAGGTGACTGTGAATCCAACGATTCTTTGGGATGATGGTGGGTATATGGATATGGTGTGTATTTAAACCAACAGGAGACGAAGGCACTATCCCTAGCATTGGAGGCTCACATTAATAGCACAGATGGGGTAGTCACGGCCATGTCAACACAACTCGAGGAGGTGACTAAAGTGGCACTGCAAAACCGCATGGCATTAGATTTTATTCTTGCCTCAACCGGAGGTTGAATGATTGGCACGGAATGCTGTTCATACGTGCACTCAGCAAACCAATCTGTTGAGAATTTCCACAAAGAAAACCCTAAGGCCATAATTGACCTTCACAAAATCACTTCATGGGATATCAAAAGTGTGTTCGGGAGTTGGTTCTCGGATTGGGGTACGTCCTTTGTGAGGAATGCAATAATGTTTGTTGTGGCCCTATTCATCATAGCAATAATTATAACTATATCATTTGCATGCGTTAAAGCTTGTGTGACCAAATTAACCACAGCCACAGTTGCCCAACTTGTAATAGTTGAAACAATAGAATCAGAAACCAATAAAATCAGAGCCACAGTGCCAGCACCGGTATCTAAAATCTACCCGATCCAGGGGTGGTGATAACTCAAGCAGTGAGGAAGACAAGTGAAGAAAATCTGTTTTTTTCCTAAGCAGACTAAACCACCTCCTGTAAAAGCGAAGAAGTGCTGAGGATTAGACATGATCGATTTTTTTTATTATTATGATTATAAAATAATCAAAGGGGGGAGTGTGATGGAAAAATCCACATATTTGACCTGTTGTTTGATAAGTTTGTCTGTTCTTGTATAACTTGTAGTGTCCTCAGTTTCAACCTTGGTTGTCTTGCTCACTTGCCTCCCAGCTGTCTATTGATCATTGTGCTTTGGGTGAAAACGTCGCAAAGATAGGCATCTGGAATTTGAGTTTGAGTTTGTCGTAAACCAGAAGACCACTGTTTTCCTAGGTGTTGGGACAAAAGGGTCATAAAAGAGTAGAATTTGCCCTTTGTCCTTCTCCGCTCTTCTTTGATGTGCCTTCCATGTGGGGAGGGTCTGAAACTGTATAAGAAACCATGTCAACCTGTATTCAGGACTCACTCTGCTAGAGAGGAGTCTAATGTATGCATGCATTAAAACTTAGAATTTGCTTTCCAATGTATTGTGTGCTTTTATTGCAGTGGGAATCTCATCTGGCCTAGACGCAATCTCTGTTAAAGGGGATTTGCCACGACAGCGGCCGTCCCAGGGGCCCTGTCCCCACTGGGGAGGGTCCACGACCAGGGTGAACGTCATGAGCATAGGATCCCACACACACACACACACACACACACACACAGACGCACGCATGCATGCACACGCACGCACACACACATAACCTCTGGCAGAGCTTTTTTGAGTCATCACACACACACGCACACATACACATACACACACACACACAAACAAACACAGACACACATTCACACACACATACACACAGATACACAGACACACACATACACACACACACACACACAGATACACAGACACACACATACACACACACACACACACACACACACACACACACACAAACACAGACACACGTTCACACACATACACACAGACACACAGACACACACACACACAAACAAACACAGACACACATTCACACACATACACACAGATACACATACACACACACACACACACACACACACACACACGGTGTAAAGGACACAGCAGGAACAAGGTTGGCCGGCGGGTTGGATGGGGGCCAGGATCCTGTGACACGGCAGTTTGTTTTCAGTGCGATTCCTTTTCAGCGATCCTGAAAAGAATCCCGTTAATGCACGCCTAATCAGACTGACTCCCAGTGTGCCGATATTGGCCGTGTCAAAGCTGAACGGGGCTCGTGTGATTGGACACGAGTCACGGCTCTGTGGCGGAGCCACAACAGCATGAGGATCTTCTGATAGCATTTCACCCACAGTGATGTGACGGTATGTTGTGGAGCATTTGTATTCCCAGCGCTGTCTTTTTTTTGGAGCCTAACTAGAAAAAGGCACCGTAGCGCAGCCTTTGAATACGAATGAATGTGTGGTGAATGTGTGTGGATATGCAAGTATGTATATGTGTTTGTTTGTCTGTATGTGTGTGTGTGTGTGTGTGTGTGTGTGTGTGTGTGTGTGTTTGTGTGTGTGTCTGCGTGTGTGTGTGTCTGTGCGTGTGTGTCTGTGAATGTGCGTCTGTGTGTGTGTTTGTGTCTGTCTGTGTGTCTGCATATGTGTCTGCGTGTGTGTGTCTGCATATGTGCGTCTGTGTGTGTTTGTGTTTGTGTTTGTGTGTGTGTGTGTGTGTGTGTGTGTGTCTGCGTGTGTCTGTGTGTGTGCGGTTGTGTCTATGCGTGTGGGCGTGTGTGTGACTCCCTCTATGCAGCCGAGATAACCTTGGTCTTCCCATCACTCTCTCCGCTGCTGCACATCTAAGGAGGCATGAAATAGGATTAGCATTTTTTTCTGCTTCCATATTCCTGTGTGGTTCCAATTTCCACTTGCTCTCTTTCCCTCTGACAAACAGAATTTTGCATGCACACATATTAAAATCCCTCCAATGCATAGGGGACCTGTCCCTGCTGCACGCACACACACACACAGACATACACAGACACATTCACACACACAAACACACACATATATTGACCTATACAGAAACAAATGTGTCAGAGTAGCAATCCCTTCTCCACACCTCATTACTTACGATTGTATTGCTGATAAAGGGAAATATTTATCAGGCACTTGAACCTCTTGGGTGTAGGTATATCTATAGTGCACAGACAGCAGGATTCCCACCACCAGCTGGTGTCAAAACCAATGCCTACACCGCGGTGCCTTAGCGCAGCATTGATCCACTGGCAGATGTGTTGAGAACCATCCTGGGTCTTCTTGGTGATGATTATCAACCCTGCATTTTTACTGGCTAACAACCTATCCGTTGTAGAAACTCACACAGCCGAGTTAACTAGTGCTGGTTCAACAGGACGACTGAAACAGAGAAGACCACATGTGAGTTCTGTGTGCAGGGTATCGTGTTCTCCTCAGCAGGGGCTCTTATGAATATGTAACGTTCAGTGTGCTTCAAACCCCAACAGTGTTGTTGGAAAAGGTGGTGGCGCTTCCTAAAATAAAGATGTCCCTATTGCACGTGGTTCGTCATAAAGAGCTGCGATGCTGCAACTGTGTGAATTTATGATTAGAAAAGTCACATTGATCATGCAATGCTTTTTCCTTGGTGAGATTTGGTGGGGAATCAGACCAGGTTTCAAGTGTCATTATTACACAGAAAATTACACTTTACACATTTGATTCCACTCCCTTCACTCTCTACATTTCCAGCCTTCTCGCAAGACAAGTTGCTTATGCCAGTAGTTAGCTTGTTTCATTACGCACCCAAATGAAATGGACATTGGTGGACGGTTTGCGCTGAACATTAAGGTCATAGAGCTGCGAGGCTAATGGCCGGTGATCGTCCATTACAGTCGAACCATGTTAGGTCAAATGCTGGGCTGAATCGTCGGACCTCCATTACAGTGACCTCCAGTCTGAGGCCGATTGATTTTTATTAGGGGAGCCCAGTCAGTCAACGAAATGAACACACACAAATGAACCCGTTTTATACTGCTTCATGGGCCCGTAAAAACTGTCCCTGGCTTCTGTTCAGTAAATCGCTCTGAGATGTTAATGGCCCCTGTGGTGCGACTCTGATAACAAACTGATAAGGAGTCTAGGAGGCCACTCTGACCTCCTTGTCTCTCCGCTGCGGGTAATGACGTGAATACGCTGTCGCCCGCAGAATAAGCCGGATAAGTGAGGGGAGTCAGGTGAGTTTCAGAGGTAGAAAATCTGCTGACCTTTTACTTAAAGGTTGCTGTTTGGAAGCTCTGACTTGCCTGGGAGAAGCTTTGCATGAATAATGCATCTGTGAATAAGACGAACCTTCATCATCTCTCTCTATTTCACCAAGCCTGGAGCGGCACGGAACATGGTTATATGATGGAGCACCCATCAGCATTCCCCACGGTCATTAACATTATAAGGCCATGTAGGTCACCTGTCAATCATAGGCTAAAAGCAGTATGTCTTGATGTCCGACCACCAGGGGGCAGATGCTGCATGCCAAAGCAAACCAACCTACAGCTCCAATTTTGCTCTCCACATACAAAACTTATGATGAAGGTCATATTAACCTAGTTTCACTTGTAATGAACAGGACAGGATACAGATGGAGAATTATCTACAATTCCACGACCTCCACCAACAGATTTATTTATGCACTATACATAGTTCTGTTTAATCAGCAAGAACAGCCTGATGAAGAGGCCTGTGCCTGTGTATGTGTGTGTGTGTGTGTGTGTGTGTGAGAGTGTGTGTGTGTGTGTGTGTGTCTTCCACCAGGTAGGCAGGACATTTAGCACCCACCTTCCAGCTGCAAAACAGAGATCACACAAACACACACACACACACACACACACACACACACACACACACACACACACACACGGCCTGGGCCAATGTTGGTAGTTGAGAAGGGAAGAATTTGGGTCTGAGTTGTCAACAGAGGACACCCAGGCTGGAGATTACTGAGCTTAGAGCCATCTGGACTTTGAACCAACTCTGAGCCACATCATGACCCATTCCAATAACACATGTGTCTGCTCCGAAGACTAGCAGCAAGATGCTTGAAAAAAGACGTTTCAGGACCAAACAAAGATTCCTGTTTTCAGTCTGAAGTCGGCCATGCCACACGCCTCATTGAAATGATCATAATATATTTATATTTGTATTGTACTATCACCTTGGTGACCTCAAGTTTGTGTGTGCGTCACTCCGCCGTGAGTTCCTGAAGTTAGCTTCAAGTGCTATTCAATGAAATCCGCACCATCCTTCTTATTTGAGCGGATCAAAGGAAGCGCACGGACCCTACGGGCTGGAAACGTGTAATTAAGACTCTGGTGTTCTGCAAGAAAGGAAGACGTCATTAATCTTGCTTCGGCACACAGAAACTTCCAGCTCATTAAAACAAAAGGGCTGACTTCCAGAACACCTCGCTATCCACAGGACCGATTTCTGGCCGTCGAGCAAGACATGGTCTCGCTCTGTTAAAAGATACCAGCCTGTTGACACCAGACTAGGTTCCTGATTTGCTTAAGACTTGCATCCAGAAAGCAATGGCTTTGAATAGAAAAACCTACAGAAAAGCGACTTGATTCTGTTCACGTGCGACCGAATGTGAAGCAGAGATATTTCCCTGGTTCAAGCAGACCCAGTTTTTGTTCCATCTTTCAAATTATAATGATTATGATTATGATGAGCACCCATCCCCTGGCCGTAATGAGAAAATTACATCTAATGGTGGCCATGGCCTGGTGTGTTGTTCACCATCCACACACTGGCTCTTGTGAAGAGAGGCAGACTATAGAGTTCACACACTGGGCGATTAAGATTCATATCCACATGCTACCCGACGGGACCGCAGTCTAACCACACAGACTTGAGAGTCGAGGCAATGTCCCTCATAGTGCTGAGACAAATGAAACCGTACGATTTGCACAGTGCCGTTGAACAGAGTCAACCTAATCCATTGTTGGGTTTCAGTTTGAAATGGGTGTAGTGAAAACACCATTTTAACGGTGGAGGTAACACTATTGGCATGTAGAAAGGTGAGTTTAGTCAGAATAGTTAAAAAGAAGGAAACTGCTAGATGACACCGAATACACAAGATGTCACCCATACAAAGAGAGAAGGAAGGAAATGGAAATAGTGCTGAAAATGAACGAAAAACTCACAAATGAAACTTTTAGCAATAACTAAATAGCTGTCATTTAAAACCTTGACAATCCCACAAATTGCGTTCAACCGCGCTGAATCTACACTGTTTCACTGCTGATTAACACACACACTGCCCTGCAGACATTTGTGGACGGCAACCACCACCTCAACGCGGCTGTTTGAAATATAAAGAAAGCAATAAACAAAGATGTCAAAGGTGTCAGCGGTGCAGGTGTGTGTGTGTGTATGTGCGTGTGTGTGTGTGGGTGTGTGTGGGGTCGGGGGTTGGGGGAGAGGGGTGAGAGAGAGCACTAGAAAAACTTCAGACTCGTTCGAACTTCAGACCTCAGCCATCTGCCCCCGCGATACGAGAGCTGTGCTCCGGGCTGGGTTGGAGACGAGCTGTCTCCCCCGTCCCAGTGTATTCCTGCTCCTGTGGGGGGCCCCCGACTGGATACAAGGCTGAGGCCCCCGCGTATCTAACGGGTCGGGGGCCTCTCTCTCATCAACACCCTCAGCAGCTATTTCCTGCCCTGGGATCCCCCAGCAGCCTACCTATCAGAGCCAGCCGAGTGTTGCAGGAGTACACGGATGTCTTACTTCCCGTGTGCCAGGGTTACTCCTCGGAAGTGTTACAGAAAATCTTTCAAACATTTCACGCTTACGAGAAACTTTTTTTTGGTCTCGTTCCAAACTAGCATCTGCAACTGCAGCTAAAGCGGTGCGTGCTACACCCGGCGTACAGAGTATTATTATGGGATGTAGGAAGTCATCCTCCTCTGATATGAAACAGGTAATAAAAAGCTAACGCGAGGCGGGGCACAGCAGCCTCTGTCTCCAACGCGGGGCTAAATAAAGCAACGCCCAGAACTCCCTGTAGGATTTACAGTACAGCAATAAACCCCCTCCGACAGTCCAACAAACCTTCAGCCTATCGGATTTACTGTGACCTCTAGAAATAACTCTGCCGTCCACAAGGTATCTCTTTGCCACCCTCTCTCTCTCACTCTGTCTCTCTGTCTCTGGCTCTCTCTCTCACTCTCTGTCTCACTCTCTGTCTCTCTCACACTCTATCTCTCTGTCTCTGACTCTCTCTCTCTCTCTCTCTCTCTCTCTCACTCTCTGTCTCTGTGTCTGTCTCTGTGTCTGTCTCTATCTCCCACTCTCTCTCTCTCTCTCTCTCTCTCGCTCGCCCTCATATCAGCACAAACCTTAATTAAACCCACCCCATCATCAGCACGCATCTCATTAGCGGGGCGCGCTTCGCTGGGGTTTGAAAACACATTGTGGCCGAGGTCTTCGCTCGCACCTGAACACCATCGCAATGACAATCCCCTGATTTGGGCTCAACATGTGTCTGTGGAGCAGAGTGCCTTGAGCTCAGACGTGCCAGGCGCCACAGGGATCCGCCTGATGGGAAACAGGCTCCCGTGGTTCAGGGGCTGATTAAGACTAAAGCACGGCGGGGGGGGGGGCGGGGGGGGACGGGGGGGACGGAGGGGGGGGGGGGGGGGACACTGTGGAGGACCAGACGGTTGAAGGGAACACAGCGCATAGGTTGGGGGTACAGGGTGGTGGGGGTGATGATGGGGT
The DNA here is from genome assembly GCF_964030765.1 of Micromesistius poutassou. Classification (NCBI taxonomy): domain Eukaryota; kingdom Metazoa; phylum Chordata; class Actinopteri; order Gadiformes; family Gadidae; genus Micromesistius; species Micromesistius poutassou. The sequence continues at coordinate 18,078,418 of NC_140283.1, forward strand.
GGGGTTGGGGTGAGGGTAGGGTGAGGGGAGGAGGTGGGTGTACAAAGGGTGGTGGGGGTGAGGTGGGGAGGGGAGTGCATAGGTGGGTGTACAAAGGGTGGTGGGGGGGGGGGGGGGGGGGGGGGAGGTGAAACGCAGTGAGCACAGCACAGCAGAGGAATCGTCGAAACCGGGCGTGGGGGGGTTGGTTGGTGGGGGTCTGGGGGGGAGGCGAGGGGGGAGGGGGCTTATGTAACAGAGCACAGACGCACCCCCCCCCTCCCCTCCTCCCCCCATCCCCCATCCCCCCACTACCTTGAGCGAGGACGAGGATTGGCCAGGGCTGTGCTCGGGGGGGGGGGGGGGGGGGTGAACAGCAGCCTTTGCCGCTCTCTGTGAGCACGCCGGCCCCCGGAGAGGCACTGCCGGCCGTCCGACACGGAGAGTATTTAGGCCAGACCCGACCGGAGGGGGGGTGCAGCAGCGGCAGCACCCACCCGCCGAAATAACAGAGCCCTGCTCGACCAGGACGCTGAATATTGATGAGCGGCTATATTGAGACGACGCAAAATAAAACACAGAAAAAAGAAGGTCGTCGCCTGGAATGGCCGAACGGGCCGCGGCTCTGCCTGCATGTGAATGTGATGCGTAGGGGGAGGAGGGGAGGGGGGGGGGAGGTGGGGGGGGGGAGAGGGCACACGCTGGTCTGCCCCATTGAACAGATAGGAAATGAATGCTAGATGTATAGATGTATGCAAAGTTAGTGCTGTGCATGCATGATCACTCAGAGGTGCATGCCTACACTGCTAGAATGTAATTAACGTCGACATATGCATATGCATTTGTGGTCTCCCTCTGTCTCTGTCTCCCTCTGTCTCTCTGTCTCTGTCTCTCTCTGTCTCTCTCTGTCTCATAAGTTACAGTTTTGGGTCACAGCGTCCTTGTCGTCGCCCTCATCGTCCACTGGATAAACCAGCCCCCGTTACCGTCTACTTGAGGCCACTTCTTAGATCGAGTCTCTAACCTGCGGCCGGTCCGTGGTCCAGACCACGCTGGGCGTCTAAAGGCATCAGGAAGACCCCCCAGGGAGCAATGATGGCTGTGGTACAATTCACCTCTCGATCGCTTCACGGCGCACCGGTTCTAAAGTGGAGTAATGAACTCTTCGATCTGTCTGGCGGTCATAACATTCCACACAACACCGCCAAACAATCGATACTGTGAATTAAATGATCAAATATTCATGATTAATGCATTCAAGCTCTTAACCGCAGACCTTTAAAAGCATTGATTCCGGTCTCGGTTGCCAACAGTGCGAGTGTGGCTATTTATAAACTCATAAACAGGGGATGTGTTAAAGTGTTTAAAAAGGTGCAAATGAACCTTCACAACATCGCCGTCCCCCCCCCCCCCCCCCCCACCCCCGCCGGGGGTGCTGGCAGGGCGGCCAGCAGCATGGCGAGCTGCCTTCTGTCTCACCTGTTCGCTCCCCACTGTAATTAGCCTGTCGTCAAACGAGACCACAGGTTGTTAACAGTCTAATGCTTTCATTCATATTTTGTCCGTTTCGATTAGGGATCAGACGCTATAGGGCATACTGGAGGACGGAGAGAGACAGGGACAGGACATTAGAGTGGCTATAGGGTGGCCATTTCCAGCTGAAAGATTCTGGCTTCGATCCCAGAAACAGACTGTAAGCCAGTGTTTAATGAACTGTATCTCGATTAATCTTAATGTATGTAAACGCCTTGCTAATTAGTTTGGTTTAATTAAGTATTCAAATAGGAAGAAGAACATGAGAAAGAGGAATGCATACAAAATCATGGGCAGGGAAACTCAAGAGAAGTGCAATAATTCTCTATATAATAATATGATCCAATATATTTTAGCCAATCTTGTTTGGATAATGAGCTATGGATCAGTGATCCAGCTCATTTGATTTGATAAACACATACATATAATTAGCGGGCGGCGGATTCCCATCCAGTGGCGCTGTACCATCAGTATGGTGAGCATACCGATCGGATTAAACCGGTTCACATCTGGGCTGCTGTGTCCTTTCTGCTCTCCACAAAGACCCACACTACGGTTTAGGGATTAGCGGGGTCTCACATTCAGAGACATGGGGCCTGTGCAGACTTTGTGCGCACATGTTTAGGAAGGTTGTGGACGAGTTGGAACAAACAAAAAACGAAACACTTGTGTGTTTGTCTACACATACACTGTGATATTCATGAGGTTTTTGTTGTTTCCTCACAAAATGAGTAATTCTTACAATAGTTATTCCTACACATGTTGGAAGATGGATGTGTTTGTGGCGTTCTACTTGCCTGTGCACTCTCATACTGACAAAACACAATCCCTGTGCAAGTGGATTGTTTCTCTACCTCTGAACTAGCGTGCCAGCTGAAGGTCAGTGTGATATTGTGTCGGAGATGATGATCCCACTAGCCTTCAAATGTGAAGTCCTCCTCTCTCGCCTCATTATCATTCAAAACCAGTCAAACATTTGCATGTCTTTTCAAGGTCGGCGTCTGAAGGGCCTCCGTTGATATTAAACAGAACTGAAAGAAAATCAAAACTTGAGGTCAGACGACGAGCTGGTAATGCCTACAGAGCCATCAGGACGGCTACGCTATGCTACAGCGTGTCACTACAG
>NC_140283.1:18081255-18113755 GCF_964030765.1 Micromesistius poutassou
GGTGGCCAGAGGGTTAGACGTTGACTCAGCAATATTATGACTGTGTCTGAAATGGAGGGCAGCTGCGTTTGGCCCTGGTCAGTGCCTTAACAGACACTGTACCTTGTATAAATCAGACCTCCAGTGGTATGGTAACCATGTTGACTATATCTCATTAACGATGACACCAGGAAACCAACAACTATGCATGTCAGTAATTCAAGGGCAATATTTTGTTTGATTATTATTGTTTTTTTTTTAAAAACGGTAAGTATTTCCATGGTAACGGGGAGCTCGACCAATCAGAGACGTCACTGACTGTTACGCTTCGGGACTTCGGTAGTGCAGTGACGTTACGTCCTCGCGACAATGCGTAAACTAAATATCCTTCTTTCGACTTTGATCAAGATTGATATCATGCGGACTACGACTTCTAGCGGAGCATATTCCATGGTTTCACAACCTCGTAGCTGGTGGTGAGTCTACCGTTACGTGGATGGTGACGGCAGTATGGCTAATAAAATCCTCACTAACCGAACCTCACAATCAGAAAGCATCGTGGGCGTTTTTATTGAACGCAAAATGCAGGCGCACATTGCGGGGTGATGTTGCCAAGTTATTGCTAATGTGGAGAAGTGATAAAACTGAGTTTATGTAGAAAGCAAACACAACTAGCTTGTTCAGCATTGTTGAGTCGTTTGTTGATGTAAGATACCCCATAAGATAACTAAGTGTGCACTCGTTTGAATGCTTGATTCTTGCTCATTGTTAAGAGGGCAATAAAGTGGGCAATAGAGAGCTACAATATGTTTGCTAAGGGCAGCATGCTGGCTATAAAAAAAAACAATGGATAACCTGAAATATTCCATCTCAATCAAAGTGTGGCTATGAACCAGAGTCTGCCTGAACTGAATCTTAAGAGGTCATAGAGTTCATGTAGCTGTCCTTACAAATGTATTGTGGTCACTTTGGCTATCTTCTGTCTGTGTGTCCGTCTGTATGTCTGCCTGTGAAACAGTATGTCAGACAGCAGGTTGAGTGGTGTATAACCATATAGTAAGCCTACTTTTTGACTGTATTATTGGGCAGTTCTGTTGGACAACTTTATGACATCAGCATAATTAAGTGCTACAATCGTGCACACATTCTTCGGTCTATAAGCCCTTTTTAAAAAACCGACCCACTGCTAAATACACAGAGCTTAATCAACGGTTTAATTAAAATCCGTCAAGGAATTAGAAAGTTGGTTAGGAAGAGCTTTGAGAAACGGCAGATAACCTTTGACCTGTCACTGCAATCTCACCAGACAAAGCCAACCTGCAGCCCCTTGAACAGCATAAAGTGGGAACACATACACACTACACACCGACACACACCGACACGACACACACACACACACACACACACACACACACACACACACACACACACACACACACACACATGCACACACTGCTCCTATAAGATTACAGCTGTCATTACTGAACTTTCTTGATCTATAATGTTTACTTGCTCATGAGGTTCTTGTAAAACTTTCATGCACCAACATTTCATTCTTAAGGTCAAAGACAGTTGGCTTCGAAGTAGTTAAGTAGTCAGTAGTCACGCCAAAAATATCATACCAATTCTGGAGCCGCTTTGCTGAAACAACGAAAACACAGATCCATGCATATTGATGAAATTAATTTTTGACATTCATGGCCATTCGGTTAATAAAATGTGACTTTTATTATCCAAATGATATTTATATATGATGTATGATATTTATAACACAGATTTTCTTCTCCCATACATGACTTTGAGTTAGTGCCATTTATGTTCTCAAGTAATGATTTAAGCCCCCTTGGGGCTGCAGGAAAACATCTACATTCTGGCTACCCTTTAAAATTGCATAATATTTTCCTTTTGTCAAGGTGTTTGGCCTTGGAGAATACTAATGAGAATCTACACGGTGACTGGACCGAGCATGGGACCTGCCACTGGCCTGGGACATGACATCAGACAAGCTTAGAGGAAAAGTATGAAGTAAGGGTGAAAGCAGAAATTCGAGAAAATACATAAACACAAGGGTGTTTGTTTTGTATTTCTGTCTGGATAGGGGTGTGCCTTTCCATGTTGTAACACATATGTAAAGTGATTTCTCTCTCTCTCTCTCTCTGTCTGTCAAGCCCTCTCTCCCTCTCTGTCTCTGTGTGTTAAGGGGTTTTGACTGAACAACATCTGGCCACAGCAGTCAGTCTTGCTCTGTGCTTCTGTTGTGGGTCACCCAGTATGTTTGGACATGAAGTGTGTGTGTGTGTGTGTGTGTGGCCGGTCACTGTTTATGTCTGTAACAGGCACTTAACCACACAAACCCAGCAGGCAGCTAAGGAGAACCATCAGAGAGTCGAGTGTGTGTACAGTCTTCATCCTGGCTGGCTCATTATTTGCTTAGCAGGCTCACCATTAGCCACCGCTCCACAAAAAAAGAGTAGTTTAGCAACTAGGGTAGCTAAATATGTGAAGCTTTCTCGTCTTCGTTTTCACGAGTGCAGAGAGAATCCAACATCATGAATCAAACTCATGGACGAGAACGACACGGTGTGAATGAAAAAGAGACAGATGGAGGGATTTAATCGTCCTCCGCATCTCCACGATATTTGTGTTCATCACACAGGGTGGAGAAGACGCTGCTTGGATTCATGCTGAATTTGTTCATTTTCATCGACATGGCGGAGAGGGAGGGAGACGGATAGATTGGTAGGACAGATGGGTGTTCAGCGGGGAGAATATAAAACAAGGAACACGAGGAGTAGAACTCGATAAGGTGTCGGCGAGATGGAGATCCGTGGCAGGAGAAGTCTCGGCGAGGGCTATAAATCCATACAACAGTGGCGCATGACAGGGGGAAGGAAAGAAAAATTGGACAAGCCCACGGAAAGTAGATTCTGATGGAGAACCTGTGGAAAAAAGCAAGGCACTGGGAGCAGGAAAAACACACTGGAGGACAGAGAGAGGAGAGGGAGGTTCATGTTTATGGAGAGGGGTGCTGGTGATGGTGGTGGTAAGAAGTGGTAGTTGTAGTGGTCGAGGTGGTGGTGGTGGGGGAGGAGGTGGTAGAGATGGTGGTGGTCGAGGTGGTGGTAGTAGTGGTAATGTGGGGAGGGGGGAAGTGTAGAGCAGCAATAAGGGAGATAACGAGAGGGGATGGGAGAGATGTGAAAGGAGGAGAGGGGGGGTGGTGTGATAGAGGGAGAAGAGTGGAGGTTGGTGAATGGGCAGAAAAAGACAAGACAGCGAGACAGACAGACAGACAGACAGACAGACAGACAGGGGCTCTGTTAGAAAGCTGGTCAGGGATGAAGACACGCGCAAATGCGCAGAGATAAGGCAGCCAAAGGATCAGCCCAGAGAGCCATGCACACCCAAGTGCTTTAGCTGGAGCTCAGCAGGATGAGGAAGTCAGAGGAAGAGCGAACAGCACAAAGAGAGGTGGAGGGAGAGAAGGAGGAAGATTAAAGTGATAGACTAAGAGGAAAGAGGGAGGAGATACGAGCTGTATGAGTGAAAAAAGGAGAGAGAAGGAAGGAGGGAGGGAGGGGGGAAGGCCACCTCGTAGCGCGCATACAGCACGCGTGGAGCCGGTGCTACGGAGAACAAGAGAGAGGGAGGGAGGGAGGGAGGGAGGGAGGGAGGGATGGTGGGAGGAGAGAGGGAAAGAGAAGGAGGGGTTGAGGTATTTAAGCGCTGGAGCAGGACAGCACAGGCAAGCTCTGAACTCCCCCAGAGTGAAGGGAAGAGAGCGGGAAGGAGCAGAAAGCAGAACCCAGGGAAGAGGAGGACGAGGAGGACAGAACAGAGCGCTTACACTTTTGCTTTTCTTTTCTTTCGGGGAGGCTTTTCTCCCGGCCAGCCCGACGCTCACAGACAGACGCACTAACTTACTGACACTGCACACGCACACAAACTCTCCTGGAGCGGACCAACCTGTGGACCCACAAGACCACCCTTTTTTGGATTCCTACCCGACCCTAACTTCTCAACCCCCTGCCCCTAGACCACCACCACCGCCACCGCCACTACCCACCCCAAGACACCTTAACCCCACCTACTTTAGCACGGCTCCCCATCGCTTCGCCTGGTCGTGCGAGGGCAGACTTGGAGCCATGGTGCGTGGGGCCTCTCTCAAGGGCGCCCTGGGCTGCACCCTGCTGGCCCTCATCCTGGGGAGCAGCAGCAGCGTGGATTTGGGGGGTCCGCCCGCGGGCTTCTTCCCCCGTTTCAACCCCTTCTTCTTCCTGTGCACCCACCACGGAGAGCTGGAGGGCGCCGGACTAGCCGAGGGCGGGGTGGAGGTGCTCCTCACCTTCCAAGTGACCGGCAACCCCACCGCCTACACCCCGGGACAGGAGTACCAAGGTGAGCGCATCCGCCCTTCTTGTCCATCCTCGCTGCACCCTCGTAGTATTGTGATAAATGAAATGCCTTTCTGTCATCTCCACCATGTGTTTTGCTCAATGTCGTACAGTTATGAAGAAAACCAACAAATGGGTCTGTCTAGTGTCGGATTAGCGAGATTTGTTGAAATTGGACATTTAAGTCGGTTTTTGATTTGTTACTTGTTATTTCAGGTTTTATGTTTTTTTATTATTATGTTTTTTTTCATTAGGTTGTCTGGGAATCGTTCCAGAACAGTTCTGGTTGTATTTATAGAGAAAAAAAAATTGAGATAGAAAGCTTGAAAATCAACCTGGCAAAATGAGACATTTGGGTGAATACAAGTTTATTTAATTGTTCTGAGCAAAAACAAACGGATCTGCCAGAAGTAACGAAGCGTTGTGAAGATTCTCCCCCACATTGGGAACACTGAATCACTGACAGAAGTACGCCGCTTCTTCTCAGCAGGTGTTTTGCCTCAAAGATAATGGAGACTTGAGTTGTGTGTGTCTGTGTGTGTCTGTGTGTGTGTGTGTGTGTGTGTGTGTGTGTGTGTGTGTGTGTGTGTGTGTGTGTGTGTGTGTGTGTGTGTGTGTGTGTGTGTGTGTGTGTGTGTGTGTGTGTCTGTTGTGTGTGTATGTGTGCGCGCGTGTGTGCGTGATATGCATGCAAGCGTGAGCTGTAGCTGTAGTTTGCGTGGGGTGGCTCCGGTTGGAAACGGGCGTTTATATAACGGGAATAAGTACAGATGCCGAACGGGGCTCCGTGAGCGCTCACACTCTCAGCTCTGATCCCGGCGCTGCTGTGTGTAGGAGGCACCTCCACAGGACTAATAGAGAGACCCGCTGAATGAAGAAGGGGAGCGTAGAGGAGCAGGCAGGGGGGAGAGCGGGAACAGAGACAATACGAGGACCAGAGAAAATGACGAGCATAATTAAGATCATTATTCACTCGATACGGATGATGGCGGCTGTGCAAAGGGATTTTTCACCTGCCGCCATTGTGACAAAGCAACACCTGGCCCCGGGAGGATGTCTGACCTCTGACCTCTCTGTCTGTCTCCCACACGGACAGAAGGGGTCCGTCCCAGCGGCCGTTTCACTGTCTGTTCTAAACACTGAGGACAACAACCCATGCGGTCGACCCCCAGAGACTGGATTAGTACAGGCTCTCCTCCCCGAGATAACATTATCTTAACCTCGGCCCCCGGATTCTCGGACTTGCACGCATCCGGCACCGCGTGTTCCTTTATTTATCGCTCATTTCCCCCCGGATTTATATACACACACAGTTTCTTTGTTTATTTTACATTACTAATCCGGCCTTGACTGTATTTTGACCAATTAGAAAACATGACAAACACTGCTTTTAGTATTTCCCTGCTGGGGGAGGACCCCACACTGCCAGCACACAGTTCTCCATTATCATGGCAAATAAACCCTCTTGAATTCAATAAGGAAGCATTGAAAGGCGTTTGTGTAATTGCATATAGAAAGAGGAGGCTACAGCGAGAGGGGGAAACAGGAGAAGAGCCTGCAGAAAGCGGCTGTTATCCCTGGGCTGGAAATAACAGGCCGTCTCTCAGCCCTTCAGTCAAGCACCTCATAAGCGGGTGTGTGGGGAGAGTGAGAGGGGAGAGATTTGAATAACTAGCTGGTGGATGGTAGGGATATGGAACGCAGAGAGGTTTAAATAATTAGCATTAGAAATGTGTTGGGCATGCAGGGGGGGGGGGGGGTTTAAATAGGGCCACGGCTGGGATGGGATGTGACAGAACAGGGGAGATTTAAATGATGGTGAGAGGATTGGGCTGGTAAGCTACAGCGACTGGAGCTTGTGTGAAATATATAAAAAAGCCTGGTTCCACGCTGGTGATTTATTTTTATATGTTCTGGTACACAGCGACGGTTCATTGTTAAACGACCGGGTTTGGACTGCGTTTGCCTTTCGATAAACGGATGAATGGCATAATGATGTGTGCACCCCTCACCATAGAAATAAATGTGTAAGCTCTCAAAATGACCGTCGCCCCAGCCAACTAATGCACACGCCTGTATGTGTTCTGTCTGTACTAAACATATTTTCTGTGGTCTGTTTGAGGACGGGGGAGAGGGGAAGAGGGAGAGAGGGGGAGAGACATGGAGAAAGATGGAGTGGTTAATGTATAACAGTGTAAATGTTCTTCTTGTTGCAAGGCGCTCCTCGTTTTTTGTATTTGTGGTTATTTTCTGTGCCTAGGTACATTCAACACTCTTGGCCAACAGATGATATCATGTTTATCTGGATCTTTCCGCTCAGAGAGTTGCTGTTAGAGCTGGTGGGCGAGCAACTGGTGTCGAGAGAGAGAGAGAGAGAGAGAGAGAGAGAGAGAGAGAGAGAGAGAGAGAGAGAGAGAGAGAGAGAGAGAGAGAGAGAGAGAGAGAGAGAGAGAGAGAGAGAGAGAGAGAGAGAGAGAGAGAGAGAGAGAGGTAGGCAATCCAAAAAGAGTTGCGGGAGGAAGGGAACGTCAGAAAAGAGATCAAAGCTGGAGGAGGGTTTTTTTGTTGTTATTATCTTCGCATCAGAAAAGAGAAAGGTGCATTCAGGATGGAAGTATATAAGCAGGACTTTTAACCCCTATCAATATTATTCTCTTAGCGATAGAGGGTGGATCCGGGTTAGGGCGGGTCAGACCCAGATGGTGGAGGACTCTGTGGGGCTGATGTTACTGGCCTGACCTCGCCGCCTCTCGCTCATTGCTTTTGAATGATACGGCTGTGTGTGGGCAGTGGGCTGAATGTGTTTGTTTCTCAGTATACAAACTGTTGTAAGCATGAGGGGCTTGTGTGCGTGTGTGTATATTTGTGTGTTGTGCATGTAGGATGTCTGCATCTGTGTGTATGTGCGTGGTGTGTGTTTGTCTGTTTATTTTTGCATCTTTTTGTCCACACAGATGGAATGTGTGTGTGTGTGTGTGTGTGTGTGTGTGTGTATGCTCGCATCTTCTTTATCCACGGATGGAACGAGTGATAAGAGGTTGTGTTACTCCGTGGGATGTGCTAAGCGCTGGGCCTTGCGGGTCACACCGGACCGCTTACAAAGAAACACACAAGCGGGCGGTAAACAACCGCCATGGGGGAATAAAAGCAATGAAAGAGAACTAGGAATGAAAGGTTGACCCACGGTTAACTTGCATACAGTAGCCCGGAAAAACACTACCCTAGCCGAGTGTAAGGTCGGACGCCTTCACCGATCCTTCAACAGAAAGAGAGGAGAGGAGCAGAGAGAGGATTATCCTGCCCTTTGACCTTCTGCTCTACACCTACACAAGGCATTAGGGCCGCCACGGTTGACACATGCCGTTCAGGAGATACACGTTGCTCTCACCAGCAGCAAGCCCCTTTAGAAAACAAGCATAAAGTTTCACGAACAACATTGTGCTGTATATAGAGTAGTTCCTTGTATAGGACTCGGTCGGTCTCCTCAAAGAGGGAGTTTGGGACCATATCGGTGACGAGTAGAGAGTTGTGTTGTGTGTTTGGAGAGCACAATGGAGGAGAGGGGTGGAGGCAGATGAGGTGTGGTGTCCTTGGCGAGTCAACAGAGGATTGCTGGAAAAAAAAAAAGATGGAGATGCACGGAAGAAGGGAAAAGAAGGGAAACGGGGCCAACGAGATTGGTGCATGTCGTCAAATTACTAGAAATGTTTATTTGCTGCGGATTTCATCTTGGCGTGCGATGTGGGGTGTGTAAGTGGAATACAATGGAACAGTAATGTTTGTTACGTCGCCGTGATTTGTCTGCATCGTTTGAAGGGTTTGTGTGTATGGGTATGGGTTCTATTCTCTTTCATGCCGGTTGTGCATTTGCATATTCTTTGAGTATGAATATATCTTTATATATATATTAATATATATACATTTTAAATATATAAACATGTTTTCATCTGTAGGCGTATGTTATTGTATCGGAGTGTTTCAAGGTCATTGACGTCACCATGAAGCAGTGATAAGAGGCCTTCAGAGACACACACACAGGTAGATCCCCCCCGCTGCAGTTAATGGGCGACAAATCTATTGTGCTGCGGCGTGGCTGAATTGGCCCGGCATAATGAATGGGATTCAACAGGGTTTCTGACAAGAGGGGGGTGGTGACAAGGGAGCAGGAGAAAGTGACAGAAGGGCTAACAAGGGAAGCGCTGTACACAGGCCAGGGCTGAATAAAACGACCACCGCTAATCTGTCAAAGATTCCCGCGACAGTCCCCCTATCCCGTGGGGCCTTTTCATGTGCAAATGATTTGAGTTGGCGCAGAGTAACAATCGACATCTCAAGGAAAAAAATGGAATTCATAATGGAAACGTTTGGATCATGGCAACACCACGCAGCGCAACCACTCACTTTCGCAACTCAAAGATAATCGATTTTAATTGGAAACAATTAGAAATCCTTCCAGCTGTCCGCGGCCCAACCGCGGCCGTTCCCCGACACTAGTGTGCAGACACAGGAAACCCATTATCCCAACTTGAGGAGTTGATTGCTTGTCGCGGGGGAGATTTCACTGTGAGTGTGCCGTGGATCGTGGTCTGCGGAGCTACAAGCCACACGTGTCCGAGTGAAGGGCACTGATACGCGGCAAGACAGAGCGGGAGGGGAGGGAGATAACCGCAAACCAAGAGTCAAGTTAGGTCATACTTGGACAGCAGGACAGCAGGGGAAACCCAGAGCCCAGATCCTAAGTGCTCCAAGCTGCGCCACCACAGAGGGTTTTGATAATTGATTGATCGATGCTGCACTAAACCCCATTTGTCTGCTTTGACAGCAGCAGCAGCAGCAGCCCCATGAATGTTGCCTTCTGCAACATTTAACCCGTGAAAGGACCGTTGCATGTCTGCCCTTTGACCCTTGACCCTTTAAGGATAGTTCTGTCAAAGCTTTTTTTTCTGGGCGTTATCAGGCAGGACTGGTGGTCGGTGAGAACCGACAGCTCCCGTGAACGTACACTTTGTTTCCATCCTTGGCTTAGCTAACGTGCAGCCGAAGTAACGTATTTATGTATTTAAAGAGTCAGGGAGAGAGCGGCAGGTTTGTTACGCTGAGGTAGGTATCGGCCAGTGAACCATGCCATGAGGACAGCAGACTGGCCTAGTTTTCAGGCAGTTTAGGGGGAGCGGGGGGGCCGTGAGAGATGGGGTGGTGGGGGCTGCTGAGGGGGAAAAGGGGTTAATGGTTTAATATGGCTCTCTCATACACTTGAGGATGCCGACCTGATAATAGCACTGGCACTTTTGAGAGAGTGCCTAACCCCAAAGCATTCTTTTAGTTTGGCTCCAGCTTTTCTTCCGCCCGCCTCCTGCTAGTTACGTCTGAATAGGTCAGTACTCTGGCGAGGGAGAAGTGTGTCAAGTGTTTCAGTGTTTGTGTGGGCGTGCCGCGGGGGGAGTGGTCGGGTGTTACGGCCTTCATATTGTGCCACTCCAGACAGTGAATGATGAACCATTACAAAAAAAAGAACCAAAACCCATTGTATCACTTCAGATATCCCCCCCCCCCCCCCCCTCATTCTCCTTTAATCAGGGAACAGATGGGCGGGGGGGGGGGGGATTGAGAATGGATATTCATAGGGAATCTTCCTTTTGTCACACGCGCATGCCCGACCATGCGCACAACCCTTCAATCTGCGGAGGTGATTCATCATAACAGTCGGACAGGTCAGCCCGTTCCACTGGCTAAACAATAATGTGGCGATCATCCTCCCAATAGAAAGGCCTTTGCACAAGGTAGCGTGGTTTTACTTAAAACATATTTCATATTTGTCGTTTCACAAATCATTGTAGTTTATGGGGCAGATCCAATTTGAGTGGTCAGTGGATATTTCACTGCGATAGCCCACAGCCTCGATGTCTGGTCAGCCCCATGCATGAGTCACATTTCTGGAAATGTAATGTACTGCGTCAGGGCGCAGCAACACTTTTGGCCTTCGCTTCGACGGTGCCAACACGATGCCAGGTGTGTGGTGGAGGGAGCGAAGGAAGGTGCCAGGGAGATGATCCATGCCAGGCAATGGGTTTTTTCTCTCCGTGCCAGCCAGATCTGCTAAGGAGAACAAGAAACACACACATTATTCATTTTCCCCTGTCCCCGTTTTCACTTTGCAGCCATAATAAAGAGCAAAGTGGAGTTGCAATTTCAGCAGGGAGAAATGTGTGCACAATGTTATTTTCAGGATGATGGGTTAGTGTTCCCTTCTTGGCCTGGGCAGAGCAAGGATGCCTGTTTTGCTCATAATATAGGTCTACGTTGTTGTGGCAGGCATCCTAGACTCCCACCTCCTGTCCCTGTTTTTAACCTTTTTAAATGATGTGTTATGAACCAGGGTGGAGTTTAGCAGATTACGGAATATACAGTGCACATTGAGGCCTCTGTGTCCTCCATGTTAGGCACATTTCCTCAGACCACACAGCGAGTATAGGTTGTCAGACATTCGGTAATGCATTCAATACACTGTTGGAGCCCAGGAGAAACAATTATTCAAATGCTATCCATATGGCTATGGATAGCATGAAATCCATAATGTGACCAGCTGTAGTGTTGGATTTGACATTGTCCAAATCACTATGTGAACTGACAAAGAGAGAAAATGGTCTAGCTCACACAACCTATCCTCATCCACCCAGTAGTAAACGCCTGCCTGGTTCCACACCAAACACATGGCACACACCCCTCTCAAGTGTAATTAAACCGCTCTTGATTGCCAAATTACAGGTTCCCCTCTTTTCGTCTGCCCCTTTGATGTCTGCGCGCAAACTTTGAACCAGGTTGTAAACACACAACCAGGATGATTAGCCACCTCTTTTGAAGAAGAATGCCCAAAACCCAAGGAGTGAATATGCCATTATGAGTTCAGTGTGTCTATGTAAAACTCATGCTAATTTACCCCCGGCTAATTCTACCTCGGAACAATGGGCCACTGTTCATCCTCCCCAAGGGGCACCGAGTGTCTCTAAGCCTCCCTCCGACGACTGATTGGTCCTCTCTGCCCTCCCATGCCTCCTCCCTTGCTCCGCTTGCCGGCCTTGCCCGCTTGTGGGGTTTCGTTCCCAGCCCTTTCTGATTGGCGTGTCGGCATTGCCCATGGCTTCCTTGCCGAGAACGGAGCTGCTGTTGAAGGGGGATTGTGTGGCGCTTGCCTGCCTCCCTCTTCTCCTCCTCCTCCTCCTCCTGTTCTGGATCCACTCCCCCCCCCCCCCCCCCCCCCCCACCATCGCCCTTGGCACCTCCATTGAGGGAACTGTAATCCCAGCTTGGGGGGGAAGCAGTGTGTCACCGGTGCTGATAGCATTCAGAGGGGGCTGTGTACGGCCCCGACAGACACACTACAGAGGACGGGGACGCTGGAAGGCTGGCCTGGTTACTGGCTACGTGGCGCGTGGCACCCCCACGGATTAGCCCCACTTGGGGAGAACCCCCCCCATCTCCCCCAGCAAACCCCCATTCAAACAAGCAGGCGCACTCTGCACAAGGAGACACAGCAGCCTGGAAAGAGGAGATTACATATGAGTGTGTACTGTGCGACCGCTCACTTTCACACACACACGTGCACGCCTAAGAGACAAGATGGGTGGGGTGGTCATATGGTGGAGGGTCACCATGGTGGACGTTGATGTCCTGCGATGAATGAATGAATGAATGCTGCAAAGATAACTGGTACCGCCCAGTTGTAGCGTGCACAATGACAGTACAACCGTGTTCTTGATTAGAGGATGAAGACCCTGACTTTTGGAATGGAGGAGCTGGTGGCCTGATACTTGAGATACCGAGACTACAATCGCCACATGAAGGAATGTCTGTTCCTGTTGTTGTGGGGTGTGATTGCCAAGACAGACATGCATGCAAACGCACAATAATTAACAGAGATGTTTTTCTCCCCGGTAAACAAAGCGGGTGTTTAGAAAGCCAAACCAGAGACTGTTTGGTTTTAGCTGAATAAAGATGTCTGGTTCCGCTGTGGACTCTCTGAGTATTCTCTGGAACCCAGCTCACTGGGGTTGGATTCCCTCTCATGAGTGACTTGTGGTTCGAGCTGTGAGTGAAAGAGACATATAACGAAGCCTGAGACACAGAGAGAGAGGGGGAGAGACTGCATTTCCTCTGGTCTGGAGATGGGTTATATTCACATACTCCAGTAGACGTGCCGCGTCTACAACCACATTCTCCCCTCGTGTCCTTGGCTTCTCTTCCTGTGGTCAAATGCATGTTGCTTTGGGGCACGTCGCCACTTAATTTCCAGTCATTGTACAACGTTATGGATACATCAGTCAACGATTTAATGTAGAGCAGGAGAGGTGGCCACAGACTTCCCTTTCTGCCACTGCAGTCAATTACTCTGGGACCGACCGTAGGAAATGAGGCTGGCTCTCACCACACACCTCGGCAATTACCAACGGTCCCAAGCCCAGGTCCCACGCGCCGAGATGGCAAATACCAAGTTACCCCAGGTGCAAATTGAGTCACGTGTCCCACTGCGTTAATGGGTCTGGACTGTGTTGTCACAACTGGTTTTTGATTTCCTCTCTTGAAATCCCTTTGGCTTTGTCAGGGTACAGATTTAGGAAATTGGTCACACATTACAGACGGTTTCATTCATTGTTTAGACACGGATACTGTATGGTTTACACCGGTGTTTGCTCCGTGATGGGATTATTTTTTCTCCTTTTCTTTTCTGCATCGCAAAGGTTCACTGAGTGTGAGTTTCACACTATTTATTGAAGGAGACCTATGAAAGGGAAGAGAAAAGAGGATCAGGGTGGGGGATGTAGGGGAGATGGGGCGAGAGGGAAAGATCAACTGGGGGAGGGACAGGGACTAGGGGGGGGAAGAAGCTGTTAATTACGATGATGAGTGGCGTCTTGTTTAGCTGTGTAAGGCTGTCAGGGGAACAACTCTGTATTGACCCACTGTAAGCAGTGAACATCTTGTCTTTCATTATGGCAACTAGTGTCATTTGAAATCAATTTGACCACACACACACACACACACACACACACACACACACACACACACACACACACACACACACACACACAGTCGCACACACACACACACACACACACACAGTTGCACACACACACACACACACACACACAGTCGCGCACGCACACACACACACACACACACACACACACACACACACACACACACACACACACACACACACACACACACACACACACACACACACACACACACACACACACACAAAAACACACAAACACACTTTTCCCATGAAAACCCCATTCACCCCAAGCCAACTCTCTTGAATTGGAATGTTCACCAAAGACAGTGTCACATGATCCATTTGTTTCAATTGGATAATCAATTCTAATTTATCCATTTAAACTGTAACATATTCTTCTTTGTTTTGTTTTGTTTATCAGTTTATTAATCACAAAAGCCCTGGATGTTTTTATAGGTAGGCACACATAATGCAGCAGTGCAAAAGAGATAAAAATAAGTTGTTAAACCAGGTAAGATGATGGGAGAGATCCATCAGTGAGAACGTGAGCCAGGGAGAGGCAGAGTAGGATGTAAGGTAAACCTCTGTGTAGTGCCATGGCTCCATTATTCATCTTTAAGCGATTAGATTTGGGATGGTGTGGATATAGTTGTCACCCTGGAGCCAGCTCTAGGCAGAGATGGCACTGAAGTTCCATTGTATGTGTGTGTGTGTGTGTGTGTGTGTGTGTGTGTGTGTGTATGTGTGTGTAAAGTCAAAGACCTTTTGTTTCAGGTGAGGGGTGACATTATGTTTATTTTGCAGTGACAGCGTAAGCAAATGTTTGATAGCAATCAAGGCAATTGTTTAAATGTAAAACCTTCATATTGTAACAATTTGCGATAGGTTAATGATTACCATAACTTATCATTATTAGTATTGATTTTCCAGGTATATTCCTTTCCTGGTTGCTTACTAGCCAAATGCAGTCAGATAATATATGTAGTTCTTCTCTTTGTTCTTGTGTCTTGGGCTGTTAAACACATTGCTATGTTTCCCCTGGAGGTTAAGTCTTTTATTGCGTTTGTGGAAAATACACACTTAACTGACTTTTTATCATCTGAAGAAAGTGTGAAGTTTTTTAATCTTGTTTGGAATATTTTAACTTTTCAATAAATAATTCATTCAGAGCGTCATAACTCATTTTTTTGGCTTGGATACATGACTGAATAAATGGATCATCATTTATAAAACATTTAGCAAAACATTTATGTAGTCAGGCGCAACTTTCTACAACAGCAAATATGTCTTCTTTGATGAGATATTTATGATGTAGGTATTTATAATTCCATAGTTAATATTACTCAACGTGTGTGGTCATGCTACTGTGTTTATGTGCTTTGCAGGGGAAGAGTACATCATGAGAGATGACTGATTGTTGTGGCTAAATTAATCTGCTTTTAGGTATAGAGCATGATCGATTCTTTCTCGGAAAGGTTGTAATTAAAGATTTTAATTTTCTCATGTAATAGATTGATACTGGAGGCTGCGTAGAACTATTTGACAAATTAAGAAATTGTAATAAGTCTCCATTACAAGTAACACACTCACACACACTTAGACACATTAAGGTATGCTAAACACAAGTGATAAGTCACTTGGAAAAGGGGAGCTCAGAAATGTGTGGGAGGGTCAGTGGGTGGGTGGATGGATGGATGAACAGATGCCTGTATGAACGGATGGACGGGTAGGGGGATGGATGGAGTAATGGATGGATGGATGGAGTGATGGATGGATGATTTAGTGATGGATGGATGGATGAATGCAGGGATGGAGTGATGAATGGATGGATGATGGACTGATGGATAAATGCAGTGATGGATTGATGGAGCAATGAATCAAGTCATTTCTGTGAAGAGTTGAACACATGGTGTTGATCAACACTCCAACACTCGACCTGACCGTCACCAAGCAACAGAGGCTCATTCTGTTCATGATTCACATAGAAATACACACAGAATCATACAAAACATATCCCCCACATCCCACCAGCATAGAAATACACACATAATCATACTAAACATATCCCCCACATCCCACCAGCATAGAAATACACACAGAATCATACTAAACATATCCCCCACATCCCACCAGCATAGAAATACACACAGAATCATACAAAACATGTACCTCACACCCCACAAGAAGAATTGTTGTGTTGTATAACGTTGGAATACAATGGCATTATGTGAGGAAAGGAGAACTGCTGTGACTGCTGTTCACTGCAGCTCTATGTTAACTCAGCACTACTCAGTACTACTCTCAGTATCTTTACTCTCTGCTCAGTATCTTTTTAACCCTCATTATGGTTGATTTTGTTTGAATGCTTGATTTTATTGATGAAGACCAGGTCCAGATCAGAGGGCTGTGGCTCGTCCAATACCGCTCCGAGATTCTAGACTCTTATAGACCGGTGCTCTTGTCTGAGCGAACATCTGCCTGCCGCTCCGGGCCTGTGTCCGACTGAAGCGATGAATAATGATCAAAGTGGGGAGAGCGTGGATCTGGAGTCAAAGCCAATCTCAGGTAAAGGGAGAAAGCCTTTGAGTTGTTGCAACATGCTCCCTGCCGCGGTTTAGTGAGAAAATGAGCGAAAAGACAAGGTTATCTCGGGCCTTTGTGATTTCGAGATATAAATCCTGGGTAAAACCTGCCTTTTTCCTCATGAGGCTAGGGGTAAACTTTCTACAAAAAATGGAGCACACACTCGCACAAACACAATATGTGAAAGCATTCACTTTGAAAAGTGCATCTAGAAATATGCAAACTTGCAGTCGTACACATAAAACAAGGCATATAGACAAACATGAAAATCCTCCTACAAACACAGACAGACACACACACACACACACACACACACAGTGCGTCTAGTCATAGAGAAGCACACTAAAGTGTGATTTGGAGGCAGATTATGTGTGAGGAACAGGATGCTTGTGACGGAGCTGCCTCTTCATTCCTGTTTTGCTCCACGGCTGTTGCAGGCCTGAAGCCAAGTTCTCCAGCCAGAAAAGGGCTTCAGCTATTTACCTCCAAATCCCAGAGGCTTGATCTTTCTCTGTGGCCAGAGAGAGCCAGCAAGATGAAGGAATCGCCCATCAACGTCATCACCTATTTCCAAGTGTTGCACAGCACTCACGTCCACCTTCATTTCATCATGGCAATCCATCCAAAGATGATGGATGTGGCTGTAATACACAAGAGCGAGCAGATGCGTGGTTATACCACCATCTAGTCAATTTGTGAAACACGGAGGTGATGGCGTGGACAAGTGGAACATGTACAACATGTAGAAGCTGGAAGGCTGTTCTGGGGCTCTCTGTGATCTTTGGTTTCACAGCAGCAGATGGCAGTGCCAGCAGGCCAGGATGGTGCCAGAAGGTTACGCAATGGAATGATGCCTTCAGAACCTGACTGGAACACCGCGTGACACATATGTATGTGCAAAAAATAAGGGAAAAATATATATTAAACTCGCACAACCACAGACAGAACCTTGAAGCTTACTGCACACAATTAGTCCTCTAAAGTCCTCCAATCAGAGTCCAGGATCTTCATGGCACCCAGTAAAAAACCTTTAAAAGGCGTCATGGCTGAAGGCCAGAGCTGTGCCTCCCCTGACAAACAGAAGAGCCCTTTCTTCTCGGTGCCATGCACAGGTGACAGTTTGAACGGTTTCAGTGATCTCAGGGGGGAAGCGGCACCCCGACACTGATGGAACAGATGGGACACAGAGCCTCCCCATGGCCGGCTCTCTATTTCCTGGACCTCTCTGGGTCGTCTCTACTCCTGCCAAGGGGATATGGGTCAGGTGGCCCCGCTATCTTCATCCCTCTCGCTGCCAGAAGCTCTCGGTACGTGGGACAAAAAAAACAACTAGGGTTAGGGTTAGTGAGTGAACTTCTGATCCTACGCTGTGGTTCTGAGTCTGGGGTCTCTCCGAGTCACGGTTCCCAGCCGTGGAGGGTGTGACCGTGGCTTCAGCCAGGCTGCCCACTACTGGCTGGCCCCTCCAGCCCCCCCCCCCCCAGGGCTCAGAGGGGGCGTGGACGGGACCAGCCGTACGCCTGGGGAGCATGGGGTGTGGGTCTCTGCACACGTAGGACAGAGGGGAGCTGTTCAGTGTGTGCCAAGCACGAGGGGAACTTTACTGTAAGCGGACAAGGCATGAATCTAATCCGATCCCCCTCCATGTGAGACATACATGTGCCGGTTCCTCGGCCCAGCCCTGCAGCCGTTGTGATGCCAGCCCAGACTCTTGCCTAAGGCTGAGCTCATGGCGCCGTACGGCCCCATCTACTGGGTCGGCCCCTGTTTGGCCGCACCCAAAGGAGACGGTGTCAACGCCGTTTCCAAGATATTGATTAAAACCACCACTTTTTTTAGGATTTTCATTTTTTACTGGATTTTCACAATAAATCCAATCCAAATCGGAACCACCATGAAGTGGAAAGTTTGAACCTGGAAAGTTCAACGTAAAAAATGAGAGAACACATTGAGATTATATCAGTGTTATAATTGATGTTCTGTCTAGTTTTGCTGTGGTAGTACATATGCACTACATATTTGTTATTTAGTATATGTGTGTCCGTGTGTTTTGTGTGTGTCTGCGCGTGTGTGTTGTGTGTGTGTGTGTGTCTGCACGCACGCGCGTGTGTGTGTATGTATGTGTGTGATTCTGCACTTGCTCGGCTGGTGCTCCTGGTGGATAGAGAGAAGAGAAGAGGCCCCGGGCACATCAATAGTTGAACAGGAGTGCGGCTGTGTGTGTCTGTAATGAGGCATACCACATCACATCATCAATATTACATTCTAGCTATGGGCTTAAGAATGTGCTAGAGTGTGCTATGTGTTTGTGCATGTGTGTGTCTGCTCTCATATATTGGAAAATATGTGCTTTTATTTATATCGAGTGTCCGTGTGCATGTGGGTGTTTTTTCTCCCGTTTCTCCCGTCCGCTTATGTGTTTGAGTGTGTCTGTGTGTGCACACAGGTTTGAATATGTGTGGTATGTTGTAGTAGTATATGGCCTATAAGGATGGTGAAATGTTCATGTCAACTGTTGATTGTGGTTAATACGATCACACTTGTAGTTGAATCAACTTAATTTCCTTCTTCTCTCCCTCTTACAGTTTTTCTCGATTGTATACACACAAAAAATGGAACTATGCACACAATTCTGAAAGCTTGAAGCTCATGTATCAACTACAAGAGTCCAGACTGCTAAACTCTAAGCACAAATCTCATCATTTAGCATACTTGGTTCACCTGGAAAACACTGGCCTTCAAAACACCACACCCAACTACCAATTAGTCTTACTCTCTTCTCACCTGTTCAAACTCCACTGGCAAGACACTTCAATCATGTGTCAGAGCATAAAAGAGGCCTCAGGTGAGCTCTACTGTGTTGTAGATGAGCTCCTCTGGCATGATCAGGCTCAGAGGCGGGATGCAGTCAGATTTCTATTTAGATCTGTTTCAACTAATTGTATATTCTTATTTTAATTTTTACGAAAAAACCTACGAAAACCTTTTTTTTTTGCTGTCAGTTCAGCTGAACATTTTACTTTAGGTATTACAATAACAAATACAGTAAATTATTTGGTTGATACCTTTAGTATTTTTGCACAGATTTCATCGTTACATCCCCGAAAGACAGTCTAAACATTTTCTTACTGTAGTGTTTTTCATTTTACTTACTGTACCAGTGCAATTACAGTACTGTGAGTTTTGCAAAAATAGGTAACATTTGTGTATTCTCAGAAATCTAACAATGTTGTAGTATCAAATGTGTACAGTATGACTCTGGGAAGCTGGGATTGTGAGTTTAGCCCTTTACAGCTCATTGGATAGACAAATATGCATTGTATCCTATTCTGATATGATTGTGTCAATGCAATATGTATATGATATATTCACAGTAGTGTATTACAATATGGCAACAGTCTTCATACTATATGTACCACCTAATTGCAACTTTAAAAAAGGAAGCTATTTCTAAACAATTTTATACATTGGAATATGTAACATGGCCTCATGAAGCCAAAACATTGATCACACCAGTGTTTAATTGATGCTCTCTAAGAGATATTCATATGATAGCTGGGTTTACTGTTTGGTGGAAAAAATCAGTTTGGAGAAGAATTTGTGGAGTTTTGACAAAATGAAATTAAGTTTAGGTTTGTGTTTAGAGTTTAAGGGTATGTCGCAGTAAAATGGGCAGATTTTTTCTGTGACATTTAGTAGTGGATATGTTTCTTAAGTTTGACAGCAACGTAATTACAGTGCAGCATCCCATTACATTTTTCGCTGTTTTTAAAGACACAACTTGGAAGCCGTCTTTTTATGTGCATTGCCTGTATTTAAGTCTTCACTACACTTTGACTCCCATTGTGTCAAGTGATGTGCTTAAGAATTAATTGAAGGTTTTGAAAAACTTGACTCTGTTTGCATGTGCACACACAGCCACACACACACACACACACACACACACACACACACACACACACACACAGATGGGATAATTGCATCTGAGTTGATCTGATTGGCCAATCTGTTGGGTGCGATCCACCATTAGTGGGGGGGAAGGGGGTGGGTGGGTGAGATGGGGCCGGTTGATGTGTTAGAGGCTTGTTTAAATTATTGAGATCTTTCATCTGTATTGATCCACGCAGCACGGCCCTCTGTGGAGCTCTATACCCCCGACCCCCTCGCTGTGCCTCCACCTTCTAACCCCACCCCTCCATCCTCCTCCACCACCCTCTCTGCATCAAACACAGCCCAGGGCAGGTGCACAACTTCCATGGGGTCGAAACTGATATAAAACGAGAGAGAGAGAGAGAGAGAGAGAGAGAGAGAGAGAGAGAGAGAGAGAGAGGAGAGAGAGAGAGAGAGAGAGAGAGAGAGAGAGAGAGAGAGAGAGAGAGAGAGAGAGAGAGAGAGAGAGAGAGAGAGAGAGAGAGAGAGAGAGAGAGAGAGAGAGAGAGAGAGAGAGAGATGGTTGGACGAAGACAGACAAAGAGTCAGTTGCAAGCATAAAAAAAATGCATGCTTCAGGGTGTGTGTGTGTGTTCATGTGGACGTGTGTGTGTGCGCTGGTGTGCACACATCATTGTTGGATGAGGTCAGTGGGAGTGTAGAAATTACAGTATTGTATGTATGGAGGGATGGTATAGCCTCCGGTTTAGTGCATTCAGTCGGTCCATTAATCCATTACATACCGCATCACACCTTGGCCCCAGCTCAATGCATCATGTGTGAGCACTGAAAATGGGTTTCACCACACGCACGAGAACGGATATGTGGAATAGACAAGGCATGCTCTGCAGCAAATGTGTGCGCATGCCGTGCGTGTATATAATAAGAATTTGTGAATTAGCGTAAGGGCTTCGTAAGGGCTAATTATAAGGGCTAAGTATAATACAAATTTCCTTATCCGCCAGCCCTATTTTGTATGTGTATATGTATATTATGTTTAATGTGTAAAGAAACTCCATCTCTCATGTATCACAATGGGTATTTTTAGTTTGCAATTTGCCCATGTTTATATGTGACTATACATATGCAGCTCACTGCAATTCTGTTCGATCTGCTTAAGCAATAGTCAAGAAACAACACACACACACACACACACACAGACAAAGAATCCTCTGTGCAACATGCACACTCTGAGTCATGCAGACAGAACTGGACTGACCACAACAACAATAACAAAATCAACAACAACTTTGTCTAGGAGCAACCCAGACAGACAAAGATGCAGACAGACATACAGGCCACAGAGGAGTCTGCACTGCCCTCGGCCCTCACTCCTCAGAAGACCCCAGACTTGAGGAATACACGCCCTCAGACCAGAAGGAAAGGTCTTAAATACAACAACACATACGGCCCGCTCCGTCGAGATACGGCCCGGTCCAAACCTCCACAGCGTCGGGCGCATATATCTCCACCAGATCCCGCATTTTTTTATTTCTCCCCGTCTACTCTTAAAACAATGGGATCTCAAGAGAACCACTCCTTCCTGTTTGGCCTCAAACGCTTTGGATGATCCCTGCGTGTTCACAAGACCGCTGGCGGGAGGGAGCAGAAGCACTCTGCTGATGCTGCAGACACGCAGACCTCGGTTCAGACTTCTTCCCCCCTTGTGCCACATGATCTGTCTGGCTGGAGGCCGGCCAGCTGCGGAGATCTTTCCCCTCCACCGGATGGAGAGCAGCGTTCTCCTGTGTTGCCGGTCCCATCGTTCAGGGCCTTTGTTTACCGGATCGATACGGTCGCTCCCGGGTGCAGTGAGCTATGGAGCCCTGCCCCTGGATCAGTCACCCGGGGGGGGGGGCCCCCTGTATGTCTGGTTTACACTCTGATGGAGTAGCGGGCGCTGTCGGGCTACCGGAGCTGCAGCCAATTAGCTCATTAATCAGCTCCGTTAGGGCGGCATGGCCGGGTTCGAACAACCTGATTTTTCTGATGTTTTTTTTCTTTTGGACACATGAATCTGTTCGTCAGCCACACACACGCGCACACACACACACACACACACACACACACACAGCTGAGTCTCTCCTCTCTCAACTCTCAACCTTGTACCTGCCGGTCAGAGCTCGTTAGCACCTGCGCTCTGTGCTCATTAGCAGCACAGTTTGCTACAGTGATGCGGTGCAGTGTGTGGATGGAATACGCTAGCTGTCAAGTTCATGTACCTCACACTGACTCATTAACTCGCCAGACCATCCCTCCCGGGTGGAGGCCAACCAGCAGCTGTTCATCTGCGCTATCGCCTCAGACATCCTTCAATCGATACATTGATCCAGATCGGATCATGAGATCATCCCGTTCAACATTATGATGTATTATAACACGATATCGACTGAGAAGGGCTTGTATTCGTTCTAATTTGTGTGTGTGTGTCTCTCTGCTCTCTCGTCAGTGACCATCTCGACCAGCACCGTGTTCGATGGCCTGCTGGTGACCGGGCTCTACACCTCCACACCAGTGCAGTCGGCTCCCATACCTGCCCCGGCGGCCTTTGGCTTCAGTAAGTCACCAGTGCACTCACACTCTTCCACACTCATGGGCTTTCTCATTGCTCATCGTTGTTTTGTGTGACATGTTTTGGTTGATCCCAAAGAATGTTAAAAGTGGATTGTTGTTGACCAGAACAGATTTGGCATGAAAGGCCATGATAAATGGCCTGGCATAATGTAGCAATGTAGACTTGAGAGGGGGAGAGACACAGGGAGACACAGATAGGGAGATGGAGAGCCAGAGAGTGGGATAGGGAGGGAAAGGGAGAGACAGAGGGGGAAACAGAGAGACACAGACAGGGACAGGAAGAGACACACAGAGAGAGGGAGACCAGAGGGAGATCAGTCATGGATATTATGAAATTAAACCAAGCATAACTTGCCATGGCCCTAGAACAAGAAACCCTACGAGGTAAACACACAAAACCACAATAGGCGTGGTAAAGAATAGTAATATGATAACGTAATAAATAGCAACAACTCCAGCTGGGTCACATTCAAGGTCATTAACCAGTACAAGAAAAATTGAATTCTAGACTGTTCATTAATTTTTTTATATATATAGAAACACAGTTCCTTGTTTCTAGACTGGAGATGTGTGTGGACAGAACCTCGGTGCAAGGGGTGGGCTGGGGTTGGGGTGGATGAGGGTCTCTGGGCTGAAGGATCAGTCATGCAGAACTCCCATACGGACCGGGACAGTCTGTGTGGGACAGGGCCAGCAAACGAGTGCACCCTGAATAACCCTATGCTGTTGTTGTTGTCCACCACAGCTTTTGACTAAGGACATTTTTGTTGGACTTTATTATTGGTAACCAATGATTCACAATGTGTGTACCCCGATCCACAAATATTTGATACTTCGTAAAATGATATCCACATGGCTAATTCTAGATCAACAAATACCCCCTTTTTCTTTTGGTTGTTTTTTCTTGTATAATTATATTCATACTCACTTTCAGAACATAATTTTACATGTGAACTAGGCTATACACATTTGTGGATCTCGTAGACTTTTGTCCAATGTGTACCATTGCTGTTCTGTACAATAAAAAACTCTGTAAAATGTGGATTTGTACATAGCATACACCTGTAGATGGCAATATACATATCAAAGGAAGTGAGTTACAACCCACAGAAGCCACAAGTATATCGTACTTGTGCTTTGTAAAATGATATCCAAACTCTTATCCAAACAGAAATAAAATGCTGCTAGCAATGGCTATTTTAAATGTGTGTTTCATTGCTTTATTTTACAAATGAAGACAAAAAAACAACTTTTAGGTTGACTGTTTATTCAGTAGTTTATAGAATAGTACATATTTATTGTTGAAGCTAGAAACCTACAGGCTAGTAAAAATACGTATTTCACATTAAGGAAAAACGTGTTCATAATCTTGTTTTATTTTCCATGTGTAATATGTGAGAAGCTATTGGCTTCCTCAGAACTATTACGACAACGTGGATCATGGATTTGTGGATTAGGGTGCATTGAATCATCTTCTGTGGTTTGCAGAAATTAAAGTCCTATAAAAACGTCCATATTTGTCAGCCGGATGAAAAGCATTCAAGATATGATGACATCACCTTTGTGCTTTCGCTATCATTCATTACATTTGAGCGAGAAGCATGTGCTAATGGGAAGCTTTGTTTGTGTGTGTGTGTGTGTGTGTGTGTGTGTGTGTACGTGCATGTGTGTGTGTGTGTGTGTGTGTGTGTGTGAGTGTGTGTGTATATGTGTGAGTGTGTGTGTGTGTGTGTGTGTCTGTGCGTGTATGTGCGTGCACGCGCGCGCGTGTGTGTCTATGCGTGCGTGTGTGTGTTGGACTCACAGTGCGTTTCCGTTTATATGAGTTGGCTGGGCCCGTGACTATGGGCAGCCGGGCGTCACCCCCACAGTCTCCCCTTTCTGTCCTCCCTGCCAGCGTCCCGCTCAGTAGGGAGGCCCCACTCTGCCAGGCCCCTCACCGGGCCCTTAAGCGCAGGGCTTTCTGCACTCTGATTCCCTTTCGTCTCCTTCATGTACATACGATTCTTTACGGGACCTTCAGTCTACCGCTCAGACGCCTACCCTAACCCTAACCTCATAGACACTCTCACAAGAGGGGAAACTAAATGTTATGTCACTTGCGATTGGCTACGCGCTTAACCCCCCCCAGAGCACCAGAACCAGAACCAGAACCTTGGTCCAATTCTTTTTTCTTCACCCTCGCGTTCGCTCCACTCGTGAATGGAGTCGGATTGGTTCTGGATGACTCCTGCATGGTCACTAAGCTCCTCTGTAGCATAAACAAGATTCCAGGGGTCGCCGCGGTAACTGCCGAGCCACGGGGTTGATGAAACACTGGGCTGTGAGGCTGTGGGGCCGTCTCGGGCGTCTCCGTTGTTATGACAAACACTTAGGGAAAAACCGTAGGACCACAGCGAGGCCACTGGGAAAAGGGAAAACTATGTATAACCATAACAAGGGCCGCACGGTTCTCATCGCAGCGGGAGACTCGCTTAGGGTGGACACATATCCGCACAATAAAACAACACACCAACACACTTGGAGAAATGAAAACACAACCGCATGCATGCAAACGTCGAAACACCCGATCCAGATGTGAATCACTGTCAGAGTGGGGACGTTTTGGAGGACATGTGCTGGGCAGATGTTTCAGTGGCTGTTGTGCGAAAGTGGAAGGAATGGAAGCTCTCCACAGGATTGTGTACACACACACAGTCACACACACACACACAAACGCACACATACTCACACACACACACGCGCGCACACGCACACACACACGCAGGCGAATGTGGAATCAGATAGGATTGTCTGGAGGTGGTCAATATATGTTGACATTTAACATGAGAAGATTAATATAGACTTAAATCCGGGCAGAGCACAACCTCCATCTGGATAACTACATGGCCATGCTGAGTTAATCCATCGATAACGCGGGGGCAGATGAAAAGACAGGGGGAAGAGGGTGTGCGAGAGTGAAAGGCGCGATAACACACGGGAGTGTTGGTGAGAGATGGAGAGGCTGGTGTCTTTTAGAGAGAGTGAGACAGAGAGAGAGAGAGAGAGAGAGAGAGAGAGACAGAGAGGGGCCATGTGTCTCGTGGTCGGTGCGGTCAGGCCTACGACTGCTGTCAGACAAGGCGACTGCACACACGCCCGCCACAAGAGACCTAGAGATCAGCCCATGGCATCCCAGAAACGCTCAGCGCGGCACAACAGGGACACCCAAACACATGCACACACTTGTCTCACACAAACACACACACACGCACACACACACACACACACACACACACACACACACACACACACACAGTGTGCATACTTTTATGAGTATGTAAGGAGTGTACCGCAACATTCATTTTATCATCCCATCAGCCTTTGCCCTGGGGCTTTCGGGTTTCTGCAACAAGCCGATACAAAGATTTAAGTGTGCAGAGACACAAATACACTCAATTCAGCACTGGGTGTGTGTGTGTGTGTGTGTGTGTGTGCGTGCGTGCGTGCGTGAGGGAGACAGGGATGAGTGTAGCGGTGGGCATTTATTGGCATCTAGTAAGTTTGAAAAACAGTACCCTCTCTGCCGCACAACATCCGTAATAAAAGCAGAAGGCTTTGAAAGGCCAACGCTAAACCGCTGCCTCACACATAACCGCCCACTCTTCAAATTAGCCGGCGTATGATGGAGCCCAAGGTGCCATTGAGGGTAGACTGAAGAATTTGAGGTTTATTTATGTATTTACATGCGTCCAGCACATCCCGGGCTAGCTGCGATCAAGCTATCGCCTGGATGGGCTTTTAATGCAAATCCAAAAAGCTTGGGGGATCCCCACTTTTAGCTGGTGGGTGGCTAACCACGATGCCTTGCGGTCCCGTAACGGCGAAAGCTATGGCTACGCCGACTCGCTCGGATTAAAAGAATGTTATTTTTGGGAGCCAAGGCCCAATTGAGTGGGCAAGAAGCGAGGCAGAGCATGTTTACCGGAGTCTGTGGTTCTAATGGGCTGTTGAGAGACCTTTTGCTCAGCAGATGTGAGCCACTCAGACCTGCTGCTGCTCTGAGCGCCTGTATGGAGGGGATCTCTTGCTGTATCTAAATTATGCCGGTCAGTTTGAAGGTCCCTTCTTGGGATTAGCACTGGAGCACTTGAACTGATTTACCTCTGTGATACCTTATGTGACTGTTTTACCCATTTGTGTTTGTGTGTATGTGATGTCTGAAACTGTGTAACGGAAGCCCACTTTTAAACTGCAAAACAAGTTTACCTACGGGTACAAATAAAGTAACCTGAACCTGAACCTGGACCTGATGCCTGAGGTGGGTAGAGAAGTCAGGACAGGTCTGACTTCTCTGACTCAACTTGGCTACAACGCACGATTGAGGTAAAGGGAGGAGGCTGAGCCGTATCGGGTATTGTGCCTTCGTGTTTGGAAGGGTAGCATTGGCTCATGAAGACCCTTTGACATGTATATTCGTTGCGTTATGTGAGTGTTTCTGGGAGTTTGACGTGAGAGAGAGAGAGAGGGTGTGAGAGGGGGACACACCCGAACAGCGTCTGAACTGTTTCAGCTGCACGAGAGAACCCCCAGTGTCTTGCGGGCTTTCCCTCTTTGAGAAAATGGCCCTTTCTGTTGTTCCCCTCCAAGTCTTTTAGGGAGTACACCACTTCTCCAACCGTCCTCCATAACGAAATCCACAAAGCCCAAGAAGGAGGGGGAGCGTGGATTTATGTCCGTTATCATCCGCCTGATTCATTCATTCAGTGTTTAGTTTGGGTTCACATGAGAGCCCCCGCTCCAAGTTGTTTGCACGGCGTGGCGGTAAAGCAGTGATATAGTGGACCCCACAGGCTGGCGGCGGCCTTATGAAGTCTGATTTACAGAGGCGCGGTAATGAAAGCAAAATGTTTCCCATCACGCGATTATCCGCTCATGCAGGAAGACAGGGGAGGAATTTCTGTCCAAACGCGTCTGGCTAGCCTATAATTTAGGTGATGAAGCGCCCGAGAAGACAACGTGGAGGAGAAGGAGAAGGGTGGCGCGAAAATGGAAACAGAGTGAGTGGGGGGGGGGGGGGGGGCTGCAAATGCAAATCTGGCGAGAGACCGGGCCCTGTGATGAGTTGGGAGATTAAAGGAAGAGGGGAGTGGAGAGAGGCGAGAGAGTGATGGCGGGAGTGAGGAGTGAGTGGGGGGGGATGGATAAAGGGAGAATAATGGCGAGTAGGGAAGCAGTGGTGGAGGGACGGGAGTGAAACCCAAGTGATTAAAGCGGGAGGGGGAGTGAACGGGGACGGGACGCTGGTGTTCCATCACTTTCTCCCCCCCCGTTGCCCCTCTGCTGACGGGGATCTGTGTCGCCGGCGTGCGTCCACTGACACCGGCGGGACGGTGTCGTTGATGGATGGCCCGTTTGCAAAGCGGTGGTGTTTATTTTGTGGATCATTTGCATATTTGTATGCAATTTCCGTCGCTTGGCAGTTGACTCACTTGTAAGGGCCGCCCTTCCTCCCCCTCCTCCTCGGCCATTTTGCGAGCGACGGATCTGGGCGTCTGACAAAAAGGGCGGGCTCATGACGGATGGATTCCGCGCTCGCGCTCATGTACGGAGCGATTAGACACACAACCCGCCGTCGCACCTTGACCTGTGGAGGAGGTGGAGCTTGAGAACGGAAGGCCTCGGAGATAGGCAATCACAGCACACACACAGACACACACACACACACACACACACACACAATCATCTATTTCTGAGCTGAAGGTCGGCTGTCACAGCAGGGGGTCCTTCTGCCACTCGGCCAGATTGAATCAGCCGATGAGATATGACAGCGCATCATGTTGGTATTTACAGAGAACTGACAGGTGTTCCCCCACCCCGCAGAAAAAAAAGGAATGAATAAATGAAATCCATTTTTCTTTTCTCCTAACCTGCTTTTCAAACACGGGTAAGGGTCCCAGGAGGGCAAAGGGCTAATAACTCCTGAGCACCACGCCTCTGCAGCCTCCTCCACCAATGGGGACGCAGAGACAGGCATGAGAGACGAGGAGCAGAGCGGGGGTTAGGGTAGAGACGGGCTGGGGGAGAGGGGGGGAAAGGGGGGGGGGGGGGGCAGAGGAAAAGGGGTTCCCATGGGGAGAGAGGCTGTCAATCCCTGGGAGACTTCAAACGCAGCGCGGCCCTCTGATCAGCCTGCTCTCTGCTCGCTGCTGACAGCTCCCTGACTGCGCCGCTTAGACCACTTCACATGCACACATACACACGCGTGCACACACACACACACACACACACACACATACATACACACGCGTGTGCACACACACACACACACACACACACACACACATGTACACACCGACACACACACACAAAGGCACACAGTCAGAGGCACACACATGCACGCACGCAGACATATACAGACACATGCATGCACACAGACAGAGGCGCACAAACAAACACAGGTGCACACAAACAGGTGCACACGCTGACACACACACACTCACACACGTCCATGCACAAAAAAGTACCACACATAAAAGTACCAGCTTGCTCGCATTACAGCTCAAACACACCGCTACACACATACACTGACACATACCTCACACACACGCAGCACCCGCTCGCTTGCATTTAAGCTCACACACTCACACTCACAAGACTTATCCTCCCGTAACGCAACGCATTCATATTCCAGAGACATACACGAGCTCACGCTGAGACCCGCGGAGGATGCTCATCTGCCACGCGAGCACTTCAACATGCCTTATTTATAATAATAATAACCTTGGAAACTGACGGAGTTTGCCTCTTTTGATGTCAACCGGGGAAGCTCACACACCAAACTGTTGGTGACTGTGAGCTCCGAACAGACTGTGTTGAGGTGGTGGTGGTGGTGGTGGTGGTGGTGGTGGTGGTGGTGGTGGCGGCGGCGGCGGCGGTGGTGGTGCAGAATAAGAAGGTGATGGGGTTGTTTATGAAGCTGTTCATTACTGCGATCCAGAGCCATAACTCCTCCTGAATCCTGCACAGCACAGGGCTGGGTGGGTCCAGGGGATGCCACAGAGCCATCTCCCCTCCCTGGCGCTGAATCATTCATTGATGCCCGAGATGGGATGAGCTGTGGGCCGCTGTCAGGGTTATGTGTGGCAGGTTTGATTTCTGCTCTTTGCAGCAGAGAGGCAGTCACAACAGCTCAGCCCGACTTGTCGTAAATCACTGCGATTTGGAGGTGAGAGATGAGGAGGTGGAAAGTTCAGTGCAAACACTCCCCCTCTCTCTACCCCTCTAACTTTTCCCATTCAACAACTTCAGCAGCCACCTGCTTACAGGTGGTTGGACATCTGGGGGCTCTTAAAAGTTCTGCAGACCATTGGGGTGCTGATGTATCACGCCTCTTGCACACTACCTCCGTCAACGGACGCATCTCATTGACTTTGCATGGGGCGCCCTCGAAATGCATTGTGGGTCCGTCCGTCAAGTCGGCTCCATGACTGGCGTCAAAAGTTGAGAAATGTTAAACTTTTCGGGAAGCGACAGGTCCGTCAGCCAATCAGATCGCGGTTATGAAAATACACTAGTGTGCCACTACTTGGACAATGTGTCTTTGTGATACAACCCGCCGTGGAAATGTCAAAAAGCCGTCCCGCAGCGGGGGATTTAAGAATGGATTTAATGGATTTAAGAATTGGCCGATTGCTGTGGTACACGTACAGGGGCAACACTGTCCTTGCGACTACGGGATCCATTTAGCAATAACAACAACAAGCAGGAAGACGCAGGAAAAAGCCGGCTTTATAACGCCTGGTGCAAGGAGAGCGCAAGGAGAGTGTTGCCCCTGTACGTGTACAGCGATTCAATTGGCGGCAGGCTGCGTCCACAAAGACTACTCCCCCATACGTCAGACACGCCCCCGCCCGTCCGTCGACTGACGGAGGTAGTGTGAACGAGGCGTCACACGCAGTACAGCGATGTAAGCTCCTCCGCACATGCGTGTATCCTTCAAAGAATTCACAGAGCATAGCATGTTATACAATATTTATAGCTTCGGCCGACCCCCAGCAGCCCGCTGGTCCGTGCATTAGCTTTCCCTCCCAGAGGTCGTGCCTTCCAGGTGTGGTGGTGGGGAAAGGTGCGGGCCTGTGCTGTTACTGCTGCTTAGGGACTCAGCGTGGCTGCTCCAAACGTATACTAGCCGTCTTGAAATACATAGTCCTCCAATTGAACTCCAAGCCAACAAACTCTGAACACGCACACACACACACTGCAGGGGATGTAGGGGCATCCAAAGGAGTGTGTGTTTGTGTGTGTCGTCTCTGTGTCTATGCACAGTGCCTTCCTGTATCCCCTTTATGAGTCTGTGAAGGTGCATGCATCTTTGATAATACGTGTGTGTGCACTTGCCATGAATATGTATAGAAAATAACCGTGCCCCTGTCCGTGCATATTTTGTGTGTGTGTGTGTGTGTGTGTGTGTGTGTGTGTGTGTGTGTGTGTGTGTGTGTGTGTGTGTGTGTGTGTGTGTGTGTGTGTGTGTGTGTGTGTGTGTGTGTGTGTGTGTGTGTGTGTGGAGGATGCCGTGACTGCATGTGCATTTGTGCATGTGCTCTTATTTATGCACGTCATTATTCGGTCTATATTCTGCATCTCTGTGTTTTTCGAAAAGCGAGGGAAGGGAGAGAGAGATCAGGGAGTGGGGAGCGAGATGGAGAGAGCTGCAGAGAAGGGGAATGGAATATGTGGCTGGTGTTGTTTCCATGTGAGCCGCGCGTAGCGTAGGCTGTTCCCTTCCATGTGTGGTCTCTCTCGCTTGCGCTCTCTCTCTCTCTCTCTCTCTCTCTCTCTCTCTCTCTCTCTCTCTCTCTCTCTCTCTTCTCTCTCTCTCTCTCTCTCTCTCTCTCTCTCTCTCTCTCTTTCTCTCCGGAGCGGAGCGCTGTTATTTTCTGCCATGCAAAGGTTTTGGTCGCATGCCAGGGAGTGCAGCAGGGTTGGTATCGGGGGGTGGGTTGGGGGGGATGCAGAAGTAAAGCAAAAAAAAAGCTTTGACTGAAAGACGGCTGACACATTTCTGAAAACAGCTTGCTTGCATCATCTCAACACAGAGGCAAACCGACTTTGAACTTGCTTACTTGTGTGGCCCTTGTGATATAAAAAAAAAAAAATCGCAACACAGTATTTGCAATCTATACCTCGGGATGCACCTTGCGAGTGTGTGTGGGCTTTGGTTGGGGGAAGCAACAGAAAGAGTGTGTTGTTTTTTTTGGTCTTCTCCACAGAGTGCATGGCATCTACACACTGCACTCTGCGCTCTATTCATTTTTAAATTTGTAATAGAAGCACACTGTTGGAGTGCTCACGGTGGATCTGTGCAGAGAGAGGGAAAAAACCGAACAACGGCTCCATCTGCATCTCCCTGTAGACCACCGGGCTGAATCCGGCCCTTCACATGCTAAAAAATAACCTCAAACCATCAGGAATGAGTGCCTCCGTTCCAAAAGGCTGCTCTGTGTGAGCAGCTCACCCGAATCTTTTCTGACCCATATTTTGTTGTGTGTGAGAGAGAGAGAGAGAGAGAGAGAGAGAGAGAGAGAGAGAGAGAGAGAAAGAAAGAAAGAGTGAGAAAGAAAGAGAGAGAGAGAGCTGGACGAAGAGAGAGAGAGAGAGAATGTCTGGCTGACCTTCGCGTCGTTGCGGGCCCTCCTTCGGAGAGACGGGCTGTTGCCGTGATTAGTTCACAGCCTCGCAGCCCAGCTCTGTCAGAGCGGGCGCGGCTCCAACCTCCAAACCCCCCTCGCCAGCACACGGCGCACGGAGCACAAACACACACACGCTACATGCTACACGCTGCACGAGAGGCGCCGGCCCAGTTCGGCCACCGCCGCCCCTCACCTGTCAACGCAGGGCACGGAATATCATGTGTGTGATCGTCAACATGTGTGTCAGGGCCAGGCCTCGGAGAGAGAGAGAGAGAGAGAGAGCGAGGGCGAGAGAGGGAGAGAGAGAGCGAGGGCGAGAGACGGACTACGCAGCGTGCTTCCTTGTTTGTTTC
>NC_140283.1:18121255-18123181 GCF_964030765.1 Micromesistius poutassou
TGTTGGTTTGAGACTTATTTGTGTGTGTGTGTGTGTGTGTGTGTGTCTGCGTCTTCGTCTGTGTCTGTGTGTCTGTGTGTGTGGGAATGTGTCAGTCTGTGTGTCTGTGAGTGTGAGACGTTTGTGTCTGTGTGTGAGTGTGTGTATGTATGTTTGTCTGTCTGTGTGTGGGTGTGTGTCTGTATGTGTGTGTGTGTGTGAGACAGATTTGTGTGTGTGTGTGTGTGTGTGCGTTGCACCACGTGCCATACTGACTGTTCGGTCTTCATCAGACGCGCTAGCGATGCCATCGGGGCGCTCTGTAAATAATTGAGGAGTTTAAAGTGTTCCCCCCTGTGTCTGCTGGCCGGGTGATTAATGGACACCACCCAGAGGCCCTGCCCTTGTACTCTGAAGCACACAGCGGAGCGCGCCGGAACCAACCAACGATTGGGTGACATGATGTCATTTGAGGCATGCAATCATAGCCCGGAACGAGGGTGCCATTAATAAGAGCCCTGGTGTACACTCACTTCAGGAGGGGGGACGAGGAGGAGGAGGAGGAGGAGGAGGAGGGGGAGGGGGGGGAGTGTGGGATGGTGTCGGCGTTCCTGTGGCAAACCATGCATGGAGACATTTTTTGTCCATGTTCAGATGTGGTATTCCCACTGACATTCAAGGCCTTCCACGACATCCTGCTGCCTTTTTTTATCCCTTTGTTTCATCTTCATCTTCATGACATGACAATATTTTAATTGACTAAGTGAATAAGTAAATGTTGAAAAACTTGAATGAGTTGACCGACATCTCTGCCTCTCTCTCTCTCTCTCGCGCTCTCTCTCTCTCTCCTCCCCGCTCTCCCCCCCCCCCTCTCTCTCTCTCTCTCTCTCTCCCCCCCTCTCTCCCCCTCTCTCCCCCTCTCTCTCTCCCTCTCTCATCCCCTCTCTCTCCCCCCTCTCTCTCTCTCTCTCTCTCTCCCTCTCTCTCTCTCTCTCTCCCCCCCTCTCTCTCTCTCTCTCTCCCCCCCTCTCTCTCCCTCTCTCTCTCTCTCTCTTCCCCCTCTCTCTCCCCCGCTCTCTCCCCCTCTCTCTCTCTCTCCCTCTCTCCAGCCGGTGTGATGCCTGAGCGCCAGTTCAGCGGGACACAGTTTGTGTGCAGCGTGTGCGTCCCACGTCAGCCACCAGCCCTCCAGGCAGCTTCAGCTTCATCTGGATCGCCCCCCCACCTGGCACCGGCTGTGTCAACTTCCTGTGAGTCTGCCTGTCTCTATCCCCCCCCCCTCTCTCTCTCTCTCTCT
Source organism: Micromesistius poutassou (assembly GCF_964030765.1). NCBI lineage: Eukaryota > Metazoa > Chordata > Actinopteri > Gadiformes > Gadidae > Micromesistius > Micromesistius poutassou. The sequence continues at coordinate 18,122,532 of NC_140283.1, forward strand.
CTCTCTCTCTCATTCTGTCTCTCTCTCTGTCTCCCAAAGAATGGACGAAGAATGGAAAGCGTCGTTCTTGGTGCTTGTCGTTTTTTTGGTGCTTGTCGTTCTTGGAAGAATAACCAGCAGGTCAAGAGTGCGTAGTGTGCTGTTGACAGTTTGATAGGATGCTGCTATTGCGCAATACCCCCCCCCCCCCCCCCCCCCCCCCCCCCCCCCGCACAGAGGCCGCCTGCGGCCCTGCAAAATAAAAGCCAGGCTTTGTCACCCTAAACAATCGGAGCGCAGCTGATTACTCCACAACTGTACACAAACGTCTGTTTATAATAATAATAAGAGCAATATATTTGATTACAATATAATATTCAGTTGTTAGGGTTAGCTAACCCTGCTTTTCCACAGCCATTGTTGTCCGTCGTCTTCTCCGTGGCCTGCGGTGGTCTGTGGGGCCGGAGTGAGTGTGACTCAACGGCTGGCTGCTGGCTAGCCTTGCAGCGCTTGGGGAGTTTTTTCGACTCTGAAAACGTTGGCGCAGTTTTTCGAAAAATGTTCTGGTTCTTTTCGAAATGCAAACTTGTGTGTCGGACTTGTACGCTCCTATGTATTTGTGGGGTTTATAACAATGACAGTACTTGGTCCGCCAAAGATAATTTGTGTCC
>NC_140283.1:18123381-18130881 GCF_964030765.1 Micromesistius poutassou
CTCCTAATATTTAACGCTTAATCAAAGTCTGAGGTGGTTGATTTGACCCAGAGCCCCCGTAGGCATGCTCTACGGACACCAGGGATTGATCCAAGGGTCTCTCGGGTCTTGGCAGGTCTTGGCCTGACAGGCTGCACAGGCAGTGTAATGGGGTCAAGCACTTTTGCCTACAGGGGATCAAGATAGATTTCTAACCATACATATATAAATGCATGTCTACTTTTTTATATCGATACATTGCAAGCAGGTGCCCATACGCATTCAGGCATGTAATCATAAATCAAGTTCATGCACACACACACACACACACACACACACACACACACACACATGCACACATAGACATACACAAACACACACACACAAACTCACCTCGTCCCCTCTTGACCTTTCTCGATGATTTGTCTTATTTCCCATGGGGGTAGTGCATGTTCAAACACACACACACACACACACACACACACACACACACACACACACACACACGCGCGCACACAACCACACAGATGCAACGCACACACCCAAAAGCATACAAAGAAAGGTACCCCACCGCGAGACACAGATAGCACAGACACTTTCACCGCCCCCGATGTGATCAATACTGGACGGGCGAGTCATCATAATCATCTCTGTGTCCTGATTGACAGGACAGATCATAGAGCGGGCCTTTGATGGTAACCATTTCCCTGCTGACGGACGATGCAGCTCTCTGTCCTTCTCCTTAACTCCTTTCTGTTTGAAAAACAAAACGACATTTTGTTTCATTTCTACATTCTAATGGTTGTCTAATGGCTGAAACCCCCAAATGAGAGAGAGAGGGAGGGGGAAAATAAACTAAACGTATCCAATGTCTGGTTTGGGGTTTGGCTAATCTTTTAATTATCACTGCGGACCACCAGGCAAGGTCAATTGCTTGCCTTGCTGTGTGCCGCCTGAGCCTGAGCAGGAAACCCTCCTCGCGCTCCTAACAAGCCCATCATTTGCCAAACAACCCACACCGCCCCGCCCTCCCCAGCCGGCGCTGCTTCATTAAATTTGCATGTTCTCCAAGAGCTCTTTCAATTAATTAATTGAGGAAGGCGCCCAGGGACAGATTCCAGAGAGCCAGTCACACCTACTTAGCCCTGGATGGAACGGAAACACGACCGCGGAAACAGCCCGCTGACGAGGATACAGCATGGAGAATAAGAGACAAAACACAGGATGTTTTCTCTCTCTCTCGCCCTCTCCCTCTCTCTCTCTCTCTCTCTCTCTCTCTCTCTCTCTCTCTCTCTCTCTCTCTCTCTCTCGCGGTTTCTCTCTGTGTGTTCCTCTAACTCTCTTTCTCCATCTCTCTCTCGTCTCTTGTTCTCTACTCCTCTACCTCGCTTCCTGGCTCTCCCTCTCTCTCTCTCTCTCTCTCTCTCTCTCTCTCTCTTTCTCTCTGTGTCTTCCTCCAACTCTTTTTCTCCATCTTTGTCATCTCTCTTTCTTTGCTTCTCTACCTCGCTACCTGGCTCTCTCTATTTCTCTCCTCTCTCTTTCTCTCCCTCTGACTCTTCTCTCCTCTCTTTCGCTCTGTGTCTTCCTCCAACTCTCTTTCTCCATCTCTCTCTCTACTTCTCTACCTCGCTACCTGGCTCCTCTCCCTCTCTCTTGTACTCTCTCTTCCTATATCAATTATCCACATTATTTATGTGGCACCTTTAAAAGCAATGTTTTCAAAGTACCTTGACATGCACAATAAAATCAACTTAAAAACCATGAAGCTCCTCTACTCCGGATTCTCTCCCTCTCCCTCTCCCACCCCACCCCCCCCCCCCCCCCCCCCCCCCTTCCAAATTATGATTTGCTAAGACATCTGGTCTCCCCAACACGATGGATAAATCAAACAATTAGCCGTGTATTGTTTTAGAGTCTGGATCCAAAAAGGCTCAGATGAATGAATCCTGGCTAACGTTGTCGAGGTTTCTAACATTCATCCTGATCACGATTACTGCACTAACTGGTCTGCAGTCTCATGGATGAGAGAAAGTGGTTTTCGTTTGGATTTGGGGAGATCACAGCTTCGGGAAGCAGTTTGTTTTGACAAATGGAGACGGAAACGCCCGACTCAAATGACCTCGCCCTGACCGTAAATAGATCTAAGATTTGAAATCTTAGATGCAGGATATTTTGCGTTTGAACTCGCCGTTTTATATGTGTGTGTCTCTGGCCTGGTGTTTTGTGTGGATTTTTTTTGAGTAAGCATTTCATGTTAAATCGATTGAAAAATATAATATAGTAGAACACATTGAGTCATTTAAACACAGATGTTTTTCATAACTCATAATACACGTGTATGAATAATTCACATGTGTGCGTTACTGTTTGCATTCACATGTGTGCGTTTATGCATGTGTGGGTGTGCGTGTGTGTGTGTGTGTGTGTGCTTTTGCGTGTGCATTCATCTCTGCATGTGTGTATATATCTGTGTATAGTTAGTGTGTATTTGTGTAGGTGTGTGTGTATGTGTGTGTGTTTGCATGTGTGTTCATCTGGTCATGCGTGTATGTGTGTGTGTGTGTGTGTGTACATGTGTGTGTACGTGTGTGTGCCCATATTGTTATGCGGTTATCAGGGAGCTGTCAAGGCCGCTCCGAGGGGAGGCTCATGGCCGGCAGCAACATGTAATCCAACATGGAAGACATGCTTGGTAATTACACACTGCAGGCCCTACTGGGAGCCTTGTGACTGACAGCCTGTCCAAATAAATACATGTTAGCAGATAGCAGATAGGGTGTGGGTGTGTGTGTGTGTGTGTGTGTGTGTGTTTGGCTGGGGGGCTGTGTGTTTGCGTGTGGGTGCATGTGCATGTGTGTGTGGGGTTGGGGGTTCGGTGGGTGTGGGTTGGGGGTTGTGTGTGTGTGTGTGTGTGTGTGCGTGTTCAGATCCATGTGTGTGTGTGTGTGTGTGTGTGTATGTGTGTACTACTTACCCAAACTGTTATCGGGTTTGTCTATTTATCTCTATTTCCCCTTCATTTTTTTGTAGTTTTTCAATTTCTCTTGATCTCCCTTTCTTTCGCCCTATCCCTCTTTGTCCCTATGCTCTCTCACTCTCTCTCTCCCCCCCCCCCCCTCTCTCTCTCTCTCTCTCTCTGTCTGCTCTGCTCTTTCCTTCACAGCTCGTCCCAGCAGACTAATGAGTTGGGCGAGGATGACACTTATAGTCACAAGATGAATGATCCCTGGTTCTGAGTTGAAGGAGAGAGACGCTCTGTGAGGGCCGACATGTTTAGAGCCCTAATAGCTTTTTTTCACCCTTAAGAAAGTCAAATTAACATTTAGATGTTCAATAATTGGTTTGTGTGTGTGTGCGTGCCTGCGTTTCTCTGTGTGTGAGCTTGCGTGCCTGCGAGTTTGTGTGTGTGTCTGTATGTGTGAATGCCCACGACTGTGTGTGTGTGTGTGTGTGTGTGTGTGTGTGGGGGGGGGGGGGAGGGGGTCATTATGTAGAAAGAAGCTCTTAGGGTGGAGGTAGTAATGAGAGACTTGCACTGAAAGCCCAGCGATGTGTGACAGCAAGACAGACGCCAGTGTCCTGCTACACTGATCACACACACACACACACACACACACACACACACACACACACACACACACACACACACACCTGTACACAGATTGGGGTTATTCATATTCATTTCTAAACACCCATATGCAATTGTATGCACACAGAAGGCTGCACATAATCACACCACACACGCACACACACACACACAGACAAACACACACACACACACACAGACACACACGCACACACGTGTGTGCACACACACACACAAAACGTGTCTCATCCACTTACATTTGATAAAAGGTTCCTTTTTATCCACAGCAGCAAAACAGCGAAATGCTGCACAACATGTGTGCAGCATTTCCTCGGGTGAGGATCTGAGAGTTTAAAGGATGGCGTGTGCGTGTGTGTGCGTGTGCGTGTGTGTGTGTGTGTGTGTGTGTACTTTTCTGATGGCAAACCCACGCTAACCCTTGCACTGCGGCGGGGCGTGTTGTAAACAAACCCGGAGCTGAAGACAATTCAGTAAATATTTAAGAGCCTTGTTCCTACATCCCCTCCCGCATTCATTACGTGCCATCATTTATTCATCAAATACCAAACGGAAATTATATTCACTTTTCTTTTTTTCAAATGTGATTTAAATTAAGGATGTTTCTGCAACCCCACGGACGGAGGCTCATGAATTATTGAGGGTGCTATTCGTTATTTACGTTGGCGGATGTGCACACGGCAGGTCGGGCTCCTTGTTGACTGGGACCTTTTGGGGAGAGTCTGTATGAGAACGACAGAGGACAGACAGGGGTTCAGGTGTAAAGGAAGGAGCGTGCATTAGCAGAGGAAGATTAGGGTATTTTAGGTCTCAGATGGCACATGGTTTTGCCCTTCATTACAAAGTGTATCCTTCTTTCCTCATTCTCCTCTTCTCTCCTCCCCCCTCCCCTCTCCTCTCCTCTCTCTTCTGCCCCCTTCTCCTTTCCTCTCCTCTCCTCTCCTCCCCTCCCCTCTCCTCTCCTCCCTCTTTCCCTTGCTTTTCTCTCCTCTCCTCTTCTCTCCTCTTCTCTCCTCTCCTCTCCTCTCCTCTCACCTCTCTCTTCTCCTCTATCCCCTCTTCTCTTCTCTCCTCTTCATTTCTCTCCTCTTCTCTCCTCTCCTCTCGCCTCTCTCCTCTCCTCTATCCCCTCTTCTCTCCTCTCCTCTTCATTTCTCTCCTCTCCTCTCCCCTCTCATATCTGCTCTGCTCCCTGTGAGCGTTTGTTCAGCGGAAAATGTTGAGACACATTAAGCTGTCTGGACAATTTCCTAAACGGAGACGAAGAACACCATGATGTTAGTATAACTTACAAAATGAGAGTCTGTGATCAGGCTTTTCATAATTCGACTGGAACACAATTATGTGGGTAATGTTTACCATAATACATAATATGTGTCTTCCAGTAAAATAATCAAAATACTTTGTGTACGTGTGTGCATGCATGTGTGTATTTGCGCGTGTGTGTGTGTGCGCTATGTGTGCTTCGTAATCTGTTTTGATGTTTCAAATTTGCAAGCAATTTGTGAGCGATCGGCGACGTCGATAATTAAAATGTGAGCCAAATGACAACATCTAAAGCACGTGCCAGCCGTCTGACTCCATCAGCGACCGCCCAGAGCTCCATCATGAAGAATCATTGGTGTCACTCTGCCAGGCAATTGATACAGCCAGTAAAACAAGCTGGGAGTTAAAGTGCTTTCTGACGTTTCTGACCTCAGCGGACTACCTGGCTGCCAACTAATATTGTTTTACTGGCGCTGCGTTGCGACGTATTTGTTATTTCAAAAAGTATTAAAGTTTGTGATTCATTTTTCCTATCCACCGCTAACTTTCAAAAGCATTGCAAATGAGACTCCAAAAATTGGAAATGACAGACCCAAACGGTACATCTCCATTATAGAAGTCGTGGGCTACAAGAGTCTTCTAGGTTCTGTATGATTTATTATTCGAAAAGACAAAGTAGCTAGCCGTCCCTTCCTGTCGGCGTGTTCTCCCTTTTCCCCATCAGTGAACCACACAAGACAGCAGCCGCCACTACAGGTAGCATGCTAGCAGGCTAACTAGCATGTCAAGCGATGCCTGCCCGGGGGGGCCGCCTTGCCATTACGCGTCTCGGCGGGCCACGTTCGCGGGCCCCAGCACCGTGTACAGCATGTCTCCATGACGGCATGGGAAGATCCCCGCTGCACTCTGAGCCAGTTCCCCCTTTTAGTTTGGTTAAGTTCCCTCCACATCCCCATGAATTATGCACCCTGCGGCCCGCTGGAACAGAATGTTTATTCCTTGTAGTGGACGGAGTGTACAGCGAGATGTATGCTAGGCCAGGCGGAAGGTGATTAGTACTGCACAGGGACAATGTGCTCTACGCTGTGGTGAAGGGTAGACCCAAACGGATGTGTTTTGTACTCACTTTAATTGTGTATTCAGTTGTTTTCTTTTAGTATTTATAGATGTAATGGTCTTTTGGTTTTAACGTTCCTGCCGCAGGTGTGTCTGCATTGTGAAACACAGACGCGATGCCTTGTTTCAGCGCTGTGTATCTCAACTGAACACCGTGTATTTCTCTCTCTTTCCCCCTCGGTCTTTCTCCCTTTCTCCCTCCATTTCTCTCCCTCCCTCCCCCTGTGTCTCTCTCCCAGGGCGACTGCTACACACCGAGGACAGATCATCTTCAAGGACGCTCTGGCCCAGCAGCTCTGCGAGCAGGGAGGTGAGGAACACACACACACACACACTCATACACACACACACTTACACACACACACAAGCACCCCTACAGTGTCTCACACACACACACACACACACACACACACAGTGCCACACAGCACTCAAACCATTCCAGGCCCTAATTATGCAGCCAAAAGCCAAAGAGATATTTGGATGTCCTATATTCCCAGCTTAATTTCGGCTTATGCTAAAACTCCACTTCTTCCCTCTGTCGGAGATTTATGCTTTTGGGTCCGCACTTCTTCAGACATCCACTTTCAATGACAGCCTAAATTATCTATTGACAGACAGCACCATGTCCCCACTCTACATGCTTTGGGGAGTGGGGGGGTGGTAATTGCTTGTTAACAACCAGGAAGCCTTTTCCAGCACTATTCCTTACGCCACAACTTGGACTTTAATAGTGAGAGTGAAAAGAACTCCAGCAGGTAGGGCTGGTAGCTGTGTGACAGTGCTGCACATTTAGCCCTAAAACATGTATTTTCCTCAGCCTGACACCTTCCTCCTGAGAAAACGGGGTTCATAGTGTTGCCTTCAAGGAAAGCTGTAAAGGTGCAGCGCGCCTCAGTGACGACGACAGTCTTCTGTTGTGTGAGAGCAAAGTGAAAGTGAAAGAGAAAAGTGAGCCTGGGAGAGTAAGTGACGGACATAGATATGGAGACGGAGAGGGCGGGGGAGCGAGGGGGAGCGAGGGAGAGCGATCACAAGGGTCCACTCTCCTGTCTCACGGCCTTAGGGTTTACAACCCCCTCGACACCATAACACATGAACATACACACACACACAAACACACACATGTTGCTCCAGTCATCCAAAACCTCTACATCACACATCTTCTGTCAATCCGCAAGGTTTCAGCCGTCAGTGGCAAAGCCCAGGAGCCTCCACACACATACACACACACAAGTACTCAAACACACACACACACACACACACACACACACACACACACACACAAACACATAAACAAGTACTCAAACACACACACAAAAACACACACACTTGTTAGTGAGGGATGAAGAGTTTATGAGGCATAGCAGGAGAGATACGAGGAGGGAAAGGGATGAGGAGAAAGATGGATACAAAAAAGAGAGCGACGAGGGGCCGAAAACGACCATATACCCAACGAGAAAGACCTTGAGGACATAATGGAAGAAAACAACGAGGTGATGTTGAGACGGGGCAAAGGGACGGGGGAGGGATGA
>NC_140283.1:18135881-18165881 GCF_964030765.1 Micromesistius poutassou
AACCCTGGCCAGGAAGATACAGGCATTAGTGGCGATGAGCTGCTAATAGAAGAGGCAGTAATTGAAGTCTTTAAGGACTCACAGGAGGGAGGGGGGATTAATCTCAGTGAAAGGAGCGCCACAGTCTGCTCCCCACGCTGCTAGGGGCTTCGGCCCCCGGGGGGCGAGGAGACGAGGAGGGGTGTGTGTGCGCGGACGGGGAAGCAGGGAGATTTGGGGAAGAAAGGAACAGAGGAGGCCAGACACGCTGGGTGATGAGCCGGGACGAAGGGAAGCTGTAAATGAGGCCTCTTCTGGGGGTATTGCAGGGATTATCCACTGCCAAAAAAAAAAATGAAATTCTTCTGGGATCTTGCTCTCGCTAAATAGTCTCAGCAGAGGAGTAAAAAAAAAAATCAAAACCGGGGAGAGATTTAGTGGAGTTTGTTTGAAAGAGAGACTGCCAAGAAAGCGAAAAAAGAGAGGAAAATGCTAACTGAGCATGTGCACTGTGTCTGTTTGAGTTGGGGGAGCTGGAGTTGTTTGGACGGTGCTTGTGAACACAGGAAGACAGATTGAATATTTTATTAGAAGGGTTGCTTTGACACATACTCGCGGCGTGCCCATCTAGGCACACACACAAGTTGATAGTTCTGAAAGAGATAATCTGGGCAGGCTCAATGCCCGGCTGAGGGCTGTTTGTTCCCTGAGCATGTTTTGCGTCAGCCCGCAGTCAGAGTATTAGCGAGTTTGGAGGAGGAAATGTCAAGAGCAAGAGGGGCCGAGACTGAGACAGGAAAAGCTGTTTCATCTAGTTTCAATGGACTTCAGCTTCCAGACAGAGATGCAGAATTGGCGCTGAACATCAGAAGCAGCACAAGGAGTGAATGTTTTCAACCTTAAACCCTAAAATGCTAACTTAACCGCCTATGGAACAGAATTTGGAACCAGTTGAAGCCCTTAACTTCACTTTTAAACCCATTGTTTGTGTCTAAAATTGCCACACTATTCTCATGTCAAACGTGGCAAAACAAAGTTTTAATTTGCCTAAGTGAAGTCCTTGAGTCCAATGGCGGGGCCATGAAGCACTCCGTTGGACAAGCCCTGTTGCATTCTTTCCGACTTTAAAAATTACTCCTCAAGCCAAGTCTTACTCAAAATTGAGATTTTTAGAAGCATGTTTTTTAAGTAAGATCATTTAAGTACCCAAGAATTCAACTTTTGGAATTAATCTTCGGTGTCTTATCGGTAGCCTTATCAGGTGGGAGGCTCATCCTGGATAGAGTGCACGGTGAAAGATTATCCTTACGTCAGCCTCCCCAGGCAGCTGGCTTCACGCACGCCCTAGCCAAGGCTGTGTCAAGCAGATGATCAAAAGGGGAGAGAGAGGGCAGCTCCTATCTCAATGAGGTCAATACAATTGTAGCGGGTAAGCGTAATTAGAGACATTAAAACCAAGGCCACCATATGAGTTAGAGGAAGGTAATGTAAACGGTGAGCAAAGCAGCTTAAAGATCACATTGGGTCTTGGTTAATTAGCATGACCCCAACTGCTAAAGTTTTGATTATTAATGTTTGATAAATCAAGTGCTACTCTATAGAGGAGATTCTAGGGCTCTAAAAGTCATCTTTTTTGTATTCCTTCCTAGGGTTGATGGATCAGTTAAGTTAAACCTCATGTGTTCTCTGCTTCAGGGCCACAGCCTATGACCTGCGTGTCCCACCTTCCTTTGATGTCCAACCATATCATTTAAAACAAACAGACGTTTATCTACAATGATCTATCAACCTGACTTGGCTCCAGGTAGACATCTGCCTCACTAGCTGCCTGCTTCTCCATTTTTTTCCCTCATTCCTTGTCAGAAAGGTCACATGGCTTAGACCTCGACCAATCCCCAAAAACATAACTTAGTTGCATGCATAACTTTCATTTAGTCTGAGGTACCTGCCTTGTAAAGCAATTCTTGACTGAGGTTAATTTAAAATAAGGGATACTTTGGTTTCATTAGAAAGCACTCTTGATCCATTGTCGCTCTGACGCTGATTTCCCCTGTTGACCAATCAGGGGTATGTGTTTGTGTGTGTGTGTGTGTGTGTGTGTGTGTCTGTGTGTGTGTTCCCTGGGAGAGATGGATGCTGCAGTGTGTTGGGTTGGCAGCGGCCACAGATTAAGGTCCAGGCCAGAGCCCTCTGGGGAGGACTGCAGTTAATTGGCAGTGAACCGTTAATCGTGGGCCGCGCAAGGCCTTCATTACTGATATAAATGAACATCACAGTGGACACTATCTGGGGCCAGGGGGCTGCACCGTGGGCCCTAGAGAGGACTCACAGGAAGTTGGTTGGACTTTAGAGATTATGGGAGCAGGAAGTGACTGTTACGACCGTCACTGGCCTAGAGTTAAACTTGAAAGGACATGCTCTTACAAAAGTGTGCGCTGTACTGCATGTGAAGGCTGAGCAATGCTATTGCCTCTCCTGGCAGTTGAATGTATTAAGCGTATATTTTAATCAGAGCCTTACTGATGTCGGTGCATTCAGGTTAAAGATCATCGCCTCATTTATTTGTATGTATCCACTGTTTGTTCATTCTGGGTTTCTCTTTCTTTTTCAGCCCCAACAGAGTCCCCAATCAGACCCAGTCTCTGTAAGTGTTGTTCATTTGCTGCATAAACATTTAAAATGTGAATCACTGATAGCTTTTGTCTAATCCGAGATCACGTATGACTTTTGAACCTGTGTGTGTGTCTGTGTGTGTGTGTGTGTGTGTGTGTGTGTGTGTGTGTGCACAGCTGGCGTCGACGGGAACCACGCGGTGCTGCGGGACGACTTTGACTCCAACCTGGACGGGGAGCTGGACACCAGCATCTGGTCGGTACACCGCCATCGACTCCTACTACGATGACAGAGCCCCTGTGGAACCACCGTAAAACACACACACACACACACACACAACGACGACTCTCTTAACCCTGTGTGGTCCTGTCTCCCAGGTCCGGCTGCAGCAGCTGTGAAGTGGGCGAGCATTGTGGCGTGCTCATGCACGGCCGAGCGGTGACCTTCTGTGAGCCGTTCGGAGAGCGAGAACTGGTAACGCCCCCCCCTCCGTCCCCCCCCCGTCCCCCGTCCCCCCCGTCCGCCCCCCGTCCCGACCACACTGAGACTGCTGCGTGTTACACGCCGGTTTAAGCGTGCCACCACCGACCGCCGACCGCTCACCTCACCTCGCCTCGCCGGGCTGCTCTCTGACCACAGCCCCCCCACTTAGTGTTAGCATAGCGCTTGTAGCCGTAATAACTCTTAACTCTCGAGTCTCTCGTGCGCGCGGATTGCCGGAGCACTTTTGTGTCAAAGCCGTTGATTGAAGATCGGAATCAATTCTTAATTACAGTTGTGGGATTGTACTTCTATAATTGTGATTTTGTGCAAAATGCACACACACACAGATTCCTAAATAATGTATGTTTAAGGAAGAGTGTGATTTATCACCTGATTTGGGCCTGATTTATTCTTAATGGGGCCGTGTTGGAACCTCTCTGAAATTTAAAGAGCAGTAGGCAGCAGAGCAGGGCTCAGAGCCCTTTCTACCTCTTTGTGTTAGTTCCAACAAACATGCACACACACACACTAAGGATTAATACACATGGAACACGGAAACACACACCTGTACCCCATAAATGCACAAACGCACACAAGCATACACCCATGCAGCAAAACAGCTTTTTAGAAACCCTCATAACTGCATCATTTGAAGTCAATGGAATGACAATTATTTTATAGATTATCAGAAGGTGAAATTGCATTCAGATTCAACTCAGGCTAAATCCCCAACAACTGCTTGTACTGTACTGACTGCTACTCTGTCCTGTGCACCCAACAGAGCACTGTTCTCCTCAACACAACCACTGCCTCAGTGCTGCAGTTCGCCCTGGGTAAGTACATGAAACGGCCATCAATACATCTCGACCGCAATGAGCTCTATTGTGTACATCCTTTAAGCCGGACATCGTGTTGTGTTCTGGGACACAAGCATTGCAGGTTTGATCTCAGGATGACAAATAGCCATCAGTCACTTCAGGTATCCCCTCTCCTCAAACTGGGATACATATTTAATGGTGATCCTGAAGGACATCAAAAAGGCCACTAAAAACACTTTTTAGCATTGTCTATACTGGCTGAAGACCACAGAGAGTTGGTGTATATTTGTTTGTGTGTGTGTGTGCTGCTGACAAACACCCACTTAAGCCTTCATCTGGTGCCTTCAAAGTGGGCTTAAAGTGGTGTTAATACACTCTACAGCTGGTAGAGACGACAGAAATGAACTCTGTGTGTTGACTTGCATTCACTTCATGTGTATGTATTTGTGTCTGTGCCTGTGTGTGTGTGTGTGTGTGTGTGTGTGTGTGTGTGTGTGTGTGTGTGTGTGTGTGTGTGTGTGTGTGTGTGCATGTGTGCGTGTGGGGTGGTTGTGTGTGTGTGTGTGTATGTATGTACGTGTGTATTGTGCAGGCTCTGGCTCCTGCCGTTTCAGCTACTCGGACCCCAGCATCGTGGTGTCCTACAGCCTCAGCGGCAGCAGGAATGACACGGACGAGTGGATCACCCTGGAGACCATCAGGTGCCTCCCAGCCCTCCCTTCTCTGTCTCCTTCTCTCTCCACCTCATCTCCATTCAAAGTTCCCTCATCTCATTGCCTTCCTCCCCGTCCGTTTCATTCTCTGTCCACCTCATCTCCATTCAAAGTTCTCTCATCTGTTCCTCTTCTTCTTGGCCCCACCTCTTCCAGTTTCTCCTCCCTGTAAGGTTTTGAGTCTAATTCCCCAGCCTGTGCCCTCGCCCGCGACCCAGGCACTGGCCTTAGCTCTGGTCCCAGTGTGCTTCACTGTGGCTGCCCACTACTCCTAGCGATGGTTTGAAAACAAAGGACAACCTTCCCCTTTTAAGGAGGACAAAAGATCTATCCCATCGTTTCCCTTCTACGTCTCACCTCCTCCTCCTGTCACTCCTCCAAACCTCTCTCCACACCGCCTCCTGTCGACCGGTCCTAACTGCTCCCCCCCCCCCCACAGATCACCCACCAACAGCAGCACCATGGTGCACCTGGTGCCCCTCCCCCACCGCTGCAGGGCCGACGGCGTGCGTCTGCGCTGGACCCAGGGGCCTCCGCGGGGGGGCGAGGGCTACGAGTCCTGCTGGGGGCTGGACAACGTGCTGCTGGTCAACGCCGTCCACCGCCCCCCTCTGCTGGAGGACAACCTGGACCCCCCCGACACGGCCAACTGGCTCTTCTTCCCCGGAGCCACCGTCAAGGTGCCCCCTGAACCAGACACCACCCACATCACCACCCCACGCTCGCTGGCATGGATTTTGTTCCACTGAGATGCGTGTACCTGTGTGATGTTGTTGGACACACTAGTATGGCTCGTTGTACACATGAGATCCATGTTATATATGTATGACAGAGCACGGTCCGTTGCCCCACTCACACTCCACCTAGGTGACTTTCACCGGGCTCCCCCTGAACACAAGGACGCAGGTGTCCTTGTGTTCGGTGTTGGAAGCCGGTTTTAATGGTTTTTAACGGTTTGCGGATAATCACACATGGTCCCGTGCTCCATGTTGCCATGCCAAAGATCACCCTGGGGCGTGTTCAGAGATCACCGGCTTAACCTGTGGCAACAGCGACTCGGGAAGTAAAGCAGGTTCTCTGGCAACACTGTGAGCATGGCCCACACCATCGGCCGTGTGTGAAGGTGTGCATGAATGGGTGTATGTGTGTATGAATGGGTGAAGGCTTTACAATCATGAGGCACTGATTGCGAAGCGCTTTGAGTGGCCAGAGGTTAGAAAAGCACTTTCTAAATGCACTAAATAAATGCACCATATAAATGCAAAACGTCCATTGTTATTCAAGCAACGACGATCACAGCTGGATGCCACAGCCAAAGCGAACAGTCTGGAATGTGTTTATTATGTGTTTATTAACCACAGCACTCAATGTCTGTCTCCTCATTGGACAGCACTCCTGTCAGTCAGAGGGCAACGCCCTGTATTTCCACGGAGGTGAGGGGGTGGGCCACACCTTTGCGTCCACCAGAGACATCGACCTGCACCGCGAGGAGGGGCGGAGCTACTGGGAGGAAGACTTTGAAAGCGCACCCTCAAAGTAAGTCAAGCTTGCCTCATATATAGTCTACAGATTCTAATGCAGTATTAGAGTAAGTGTGTTGGAACCAATTGAAGTGTGTGCATGTGATTCTGTGAGTCAGAATCTTGTGTGGGTGTGTGTGTGTGTGTGTAGGTGTGTATGATAGTCTTTGTGGCAAAGGATCAAATAGTGCTTGGGACAAGACACAGGTGAAACCCCTGCCTGCAGAGACACCTCTGCATCTGTTGGGCACAGCATACTTCACGCACGCACGCACGCACACACACAAAAACACACACACGCACACATTCGCAATCTCCGGAAATGCACAAAGAACCAAAATATTTTCCAAACTGTCAAGGAACAAGAATTGTTTTGAATCCTTGAAAAGCGTGGGAAAGGAAAAGGGGGTCAAACACAGTACCGCCATCAGGACGCATTTAATGAGGCCTTATAGTGCCTATATAACGAGGTGCGCCTGCAACAGGTGTGCCACTCCATACCTCCTTAACTCCTGGTGCATTCTGGGAGCCGTAGCACCGCTGCCGGGCTCCGTTTCAGCAGACAGCCCATTAGGCGGCAGTAGGTACCTGACACGTGGGGGGGGGGGGGGGGGGGGGGGGGGGATGCAGACATGCAGAGTCTGCAGTCCACCAGGTGTCACCTCAGCCCGGCACTGAGTGGGACAGCGACAGGCCAGCTCTGCCGTGTGACAGGAGAGGCTGGGTTGGATAGGGTGGATGCGTGGTGGTGGTGGTGGCGGCGGTGGTGCTGTTGGTGGTGGTGGTGGTGGGGACCACAGGATGCGGGGGGACACACTGAGTTATCTGCTGTCAGTGTTAATGAGGATCCCCTCGCCGCCGGGTGGAAGGATGTTTTCCTGTGTGGGCCCCGTGTGTGTGCGTCCTGTCTCGGTGCTATTTTAGCACTGCCACCTGGGTGTGTTTTTTTGGGGGGGGTTGTTTGTGTTTCAGTGTGTGTATTTGTCAGTGTGGGTGGGTGTGTGTGTGTGTGTGTGTGTGTGTGTGTGTGTGTACGCACATTTTTGCAGATGATGTAGACAGGAATGGGGTGGATGTATGCATGTCTCTATACCAACTTGAATACTTTTATTTTGTATACATTGAAGTGATATTGGTTGTGGAGATTCGTACAAAAATGAAGGTAAATTGTTGTCAGAGTTCTTATCCAACCATATGGGGCCACATTTCTTACCTATGACTCCTGATTCAGCTGTCCTCTGCGATAACCCCTCATATCCCCTAACTGGTAACACACCCAGCCACTGTTGTTCTCCCGTGCAGCTGGGACATCGAGGGGGCGAGCTACGGGACCCACTGCGGGGAGATCGAGTCTGGCTCGGCGATGGTGTTCGACCAGGAGGGACGGAGGAGGGTCTGCACGCCGTACCTGGACACCACCGCCTACGGAAACCTCCGCTTCCACTTCACCATGGGTACGCGGCCGGGCGGGGTCCGCTATGTGGGTGGAGGCTGGCCTGACGTGGCCAGACCGATCAGCAGATGCGTACTGGAAGTCTGGAAGTTCGCAGTTAATTATTTTGATTTCCAAGGGTTATCAACGTGAATCAAAATGGCTAACCCTTCCATGCCCTTTGAGCAAGGCAGGGTGGTGGTGCTGAGGTGTGTTTGTGTGCAGGCGGAGGGGAATGTGATCCCGGGGAGTCCCATGAGAACAACGTGGTCCTGTTTGGACGGTCTGAGGGGAGGAGGGAACGAGTGGTGCTGGACACCCTGCCATACTCCTCGTACAGGGTGAGAGACACACACACACACACACACACACTCACTCACTCGCGGACACACACACTCATTTACTTTTACACACACAAATACATACATACACACACACTCATACTATTACATACACAAGTACACACACACACACATCTTGTGAATAAAAACACAAACATACAGACCTGCATACACGTGCACACACAAACATACACACTTACACATACTCACGATGCATGACACACCCAAACTCTCACACTGAGCACACACTTAACCGCGAGTGATCAACACATTTACTAACAACACTCCCCCCTCCCCTCTCCCCTCTCCCCTCTCCCCTGCACCCAGACCCCCGGGGTGGTGTCGGTGGGGCTGCCCACCGAGCTCCAGACCCCCGTCACCCAGTTCTGCCTGGAGCAGCGGACCCACGGGGGCCTGCACCGCCACGTGTGGGCGCTGGACTTCATGCAGCTGCTGCCGGTGCTGCCGGGCACCAACACCCACGTGGCCCAGTTCTCCATCAACCTGGGCTGCGGCTCCTACCAGGCCGCCAACAGGTGGGGCACCGCGGCCAGCCTCTCACTCGACACACGCACGCTGCTAATGCGTTGGTCCTAAGATGATAAGCCGGACCTCTCACTGTACTGTGGAATGAGTGTTTATGCATACATTTACATTTTACATTTAGGGCTTTTACTACATTCTTAAAAAGAAAGTAAAACCGCAATATATCGCTGTCGGTACAGTAAGGATGTCCATAGGAACAAGTGCCAAGCACTTACACTTGCTAGCGCATGCTTATGCTCATTTGAATTGATGAGATATAAAGTGGTACTACAGTTTAAATGGTCAATGGACTGAACTCTGAAAAAGTCTCTCACTATACTATGTAAATGTGAGTTACATGTCCATTAAGGCTGAAAGAAAGTGATTTAAAGATCGATGCATATGATGTAGAGACGGATAACAAATAATGAATCTGGATTAGTGTTGGCTGACAGATCAGTCAAAGGACAGTGGTGATTTATGCAGTGAGGTTTGGATTCTGACGGCTCAAAGCGATACAATGTAGAAAGATGTTTTGTGCTGTGTGTGTCTGTGTTCACTATAGAAGAGCACAGCGTAAGAGGATATGAACATCGATATACTGTAGTCTCAAATGTCAATACACTTTCCACCCATTGTTGATTCTAACGAAAAACCATTAACTCACGCAGTAATATGAAATATCCATCGTAGGCCCATTCAAGTTGGAGAAAAGAGTTTGGAATATACTTCATCATTATAAGTGGGATTTTATGAGACAATGTAGAGATTAGTGGATAGTGTTTTAAATAAGTCATCCCTTGTTTTGTGTTATTTCACAGCTCAGAGAAGGAATAGCGGTGATTTAATACAAGCCTGCTAAAAGTTATATGCTTCACAAGGATAATGAATATACTCTGTGTGTGAGTAAAGTAGAGAAAAGAAACCACAAAAGAGGTTTAAAATGCCAATACACTGAACGCCAATTGTAAGCTGAAATCATTAACATCCACTGTACTGTGAACTATCCATTAAAACAATTCACATATAACAAAGAGATTAAAATCATGCATCAATAAACTTCTTTTCCTTCCTCCTCCCTGCTCAGTGTCAGCCTGGAGTTCTCCACCAACCACGGCCGCTCCTGGTCCCTGCTCCACACAGAGTGTCTGCCGGAGCTGTGTGCCGGGCCACACCTGCCCCACAGCACCGTGTACTCCTCAGATAACTACAGCGGGTATGTGTGGACGTACGCCGCCGTCTAGCTGTGGAAAACTCCAGGTTCCCGTTCCAGGGAATGGAATGTGTGCAAGCCTCTCTCCAAATCTCCAAATCTTTCTCCTTATATTTCCTCTGGTCAATCGGCCTGTGAGTACAATAGCAAATGTCAAACATGTATGGCCAAAACTCACAGACACAATGGTGTGTGTGTGTGTGTGTGTGTGTGTGTGTGTGTGTGTGTGTGTGTGTGTGTGTGTGTGTGTGCCTTTGCATGTGTTTGTGCACGCTTGCATGTGTGCGGTTGTGTGTGTGTGTGTGTGTGTGTGTGTGTGTGTGTGTGTGTGTGTGCGCGCGCCTTTGCATGTGTTTGTGCACGCTTGCATGTGTGCGGTTGTGTATGTGTGTGTGTATGTGTGTGTGTGTGTGCGCGTGTGTGTGTCCTCAGCTGGACCCGTATCTCCATCCCGCTGCCTAACGCTGCTCTGACGGAGAGCTCTCAGTTCCGCTGGAGACAGTCTGGCCTGGGGCTGGGCAGCATGTGGGCCATAGACAACGGTGAGTGGAAAACCATTCTGTGTTCCATTTTCTAGGTGCTGGTCTGTGAGGGAAGGGTAGTCAGGCCCTAAGGGTGTAGTGACCTGGGTGGGATCCCCTGATGTCGAGAGCCTAGCTGTAGGCATCTTAGAGCAGGCATCGTAGAGCAACCCCTACCTGCTCCTTAATGATCTGTGTGCGTCCCTTTGGGTAAAAGAGTCTGTTATTTTACTAACTCATTTTTGGACTAATATATTCAATAGTAGTTTGAACACTGCATAGATGTTTGTATGTATTTTATAAATCATTAATTAAAATACTTATAGTAGTATGGTTATACGGTGCGTCGACAGACTCTACATGATGTGATGCAATTTGGTTTACATTGGATTAGATTAGATTATAGATATTTAGTTTAGTTTAGTTTATTGACCTTTCAGCATCATCACAGGTTCATAAAGACAATGTCATCAAAGACACAGAATCATTTTGCTGTTACAATGAATGAAACATCGATATATAGGCCAAAAGATTTTAAATATATTAGAAATCTGAAACGTAAAATCTCATTCAGGAGTATGCTCATATCTCTCAGTTTGGCGTCTTGGGGCGGTCAATTTGTTCATGTCTGATGACCTGGTACACAATGTAGCTCTTTGCACTGGAGTCGTGAATGTGAGCATCTTGTGCTTCTCCCTAGTGTATATCGGCCCAGCATGTCTTCGGTTCTGCTCTGGAAGAGGACACTGCTCCCGCACAGGCTGCAAGTAAGTACTGTCGTTATGAAATGGAAGAACTCCTCCATGACTTCCTGCTGATCCAGCAGTCATCATACTGTATGATGGTTATGATTCATTATCTGTTTTCTTCTTCTACTGTCTTTTCTTCTCCTCGTCTTTCTCCATTTCATTTTCTTCTCTTCTATCTACAATTTTCTATTGTTTCTTCTATTTGCTATCGTCTTCACCAATGTAACTCCTCCTCTTCCTGTACCCCTCCTCCTTTGTTAACTCCTCCTCTTCCTGTACCCCTCCCCTCTCTGCTTACTCCTCCCCCTAATGTTAACTCCTCCTCTTCCTGTACCCCTCCCCCCATATTAACTCCTCCTCTTACTGTACCACTCCCCTCTCTGCTTACCCCTCCCCCTAATGTTAACTCCTCCTCTTCCTGTACCCCTCCCCCCATATTAACTCCTCCTCTTACTGTACCACTCCCCTCTCTGCTTACTCCTC
Organism: Micromesistius poutassou; assembly: GCF_964030765.1. Taxonomy (NCBI): domain Eukaryota; kingdom Metazoa; phylum Chordata; class Actinopteri; order Gadiformes; family Gadidae; genus Micromesistius; species Micromesistius poutassou. Next base: position 18,147,272 of record NC_140283.1, read on the forward strand.
CCCCTAATGTTAACTCCTCCTCTTCCTGTACCCCTTCCCCCTATGTTAACTCCTCCTCTTCCGGTGCCCCGCCCCTCTCTTCTGACTCCTCCCCCTAATGTTAACTCCTCCTCTTCCTGTGCCCCTCCTCCTCCAGATGTGACCCAGGGTTCAGCGGTCCGGCCTGTGAGCTGGCCTCCCAGACCTTCCCGGCCTTCCTGTCGGAGGGCTTCTCCAGCCCGCGGCTCTCCTCCTATCACAGCTTCTCCTCCCTGAGGGGGGCCGAGGTCAGCTTCGGCTGCGGGGTGCTGGCCAGCGGCAAGGCCCTGGTCTTCAACCGGGACAGCCGGAGACACCTGGTCACCTCCCCCCTGGACAGCTCCCAGGCCAGGTAGAGCCAGACAGGGCCCCACATCGTCCAGAGAGTACTTTATTAATCCTCCATTAATCCTGCTCAAGATGGAAAAATAATAATACAAAATATGGAATAGAAATAGAATTGGGGCCCTAAAGTTTTAAACACAAAAAATAACCCAAGGCCTATATCGAAAGACATGCATACAAACACAAAAACCTTTTATAAAATATATCTATGTTAACTATAAACATGGCACTAAGCTCTATTAGCAGTTATTGTGAGGGATTCTGACATTGTCATGGGATCCACTGGGGTACGGTTAGGGTTAGGTGCACCCTAACCTTGGGGTAAGGTTGTACCTGCATACTCTCATGCACGGATGCTCGTTGAATATGAATAATAATGTCATCTCATGACCGTGACGCTCACCATGGTTCACCACAGATATTATCACCTTTTAATGCTGATGCCTCTTTAAATCGGGCCGCAGGGTATAGAGATCCTGTCTATTATATTTGGGTAACGTAATTCATATTCCCTTAACAGTAATCCGATACAATTTTCAAGTAGGCATACCGATACAGTCTGTTTCCTTGGTTACGTGGACAGTCTGTCTACAGGACGTGACAGGCACTACCATTGTTTCCACAACCTCGTCACCCCTCTTGCCCCCGTCCATCAACAGCTCAGACCTCTACTAGTTCCCCCTGTCCTGGGCTGGGAGATGGATCATGATTGCAAGGGAAGAAAGGAAGGGGGAAGGTGTGACGGTGTGGCGCGGGGAGCGAGGGAAGGGTGTGAGAGAGACGAAGTGACAGCAGAATATAAGTGAGAGATAGAGAGAGGGGGAGAGGGAGATAGGGAGAGGAAAAACAGACAAAGTTAGACACGGGCATCTGTGCTGGATGGATTAGGCCTGTTGCGGCACTCTGGGTGCCACCTGATGGGCATATTTAACGCCAGCTTCCCGTCTGATTGAGTGAACAGCTGTCCTGGAGAGGAAACTGCAGCCCTAATGAAAACCAGGCAGAGCCAAGGACAGAACGAGAGGGGAAGAGAGAGTGAAGGAGAGAGAGGGAGAGGGAGAGAGGAAGGTAGAGAGAGAGACGGAGGAATAGAGAGAGAGAAAGTGAAGGAGAGTGAGGGAGAGAGGGAGGTAGAGAGAGAGAGAGAGAGACGGAGGAAGAGAGAGAGGGGGGGTGCAAGAGAGAGAGGGGGGGGTGAGATGGAGGAAGAGAGAGAGAGAGGAAGAGAAAGAGAGAGAAAGTGAGAGAGAGAGAGACGGAGAGAGAGAGAGAGACGGAAAGAGAGAGAGAGAGAGAGATGGAGCAAGAGAGAGAGAGAAAGAGAGGGGGAGAGATGGAGGAAGAGAGAGAGAGACAGAGGAAGAGAGAGAGAGCGAGGCGGGCTGGCCGAGGGACAAACGGGCAGAGATGAAAACGGCTCTGAATATTCTATTAGTCAAAATGATGTTTTGATGTCAGCAGAAATGTATGCAATCACATGGGAGTCAGTGTACAAACTTTACCGGGGTGAATATTTATACATGGGTGTATGCGTGCGCGCGCCATCTTTCCGCCATGCATACTTAATCTCTCCCTGGTTCTCCCTCCAACCCCACGCCTCTCACTTTGACCTCCTTCGTTTAATCATCATCGATCATCTTGCCACCGCGGTGCCACCTCACCTTGCTGCCTGACCGCCTGTTTATCTACCTCCTGAACCGGCCTGTCTCCATCTCCCTCCCTCAATGTCTCACTATCTCACTCTCTCTATCTCTCTCTCTCTCTCTCTCTCACCCTCCCTCTCTGTCTCTATATCTCCCTCTCTCTATCTCTCTTTCTCTCTCGCTGTCTCTCTCCCTCTCTGTCTGTATATCTTCCTCTCTTTCCCCCCCTCTGCCTTCCTATTTGTCTCCATATCTCTCCCCCTCTCCCCCTCTCTGTCTCTCTCTCTCTCTCTCTCTCTCTCTCTCTCTCTAACTCTTTCCCTCTCTCCCTCAGGGGTGTTGGATTCAACAAGGAGCTCTTATTCCGTCCGTTTATTTCTGCTCCCTCTACCGGCCCCTCTGACCCCTCTCTCTCTCTGCCCCTTCGCTCCTCAGATACCTGTCGCTCTCTCTGCTCCTCAGATACCTGTCGCTCTCTCTGCTCCTCAGATACCTGTCGCTCTCTCTGCTCCTCTGACCCCCCTCTCTCTCTCTCTCTCTCTCTGCTCCTCAGATACCTGCAGTTCACCCTGCGGCTGGGCAGTCGCAGCACCCTGAGCTCGTGTCCCGCCCCGGACCAGCCGGGGGAGGGGGTCCTGCTGCACTTCTCCTCCGACAACGGCATCACCTGGACCCTCCTTCAGCACTACGCCTACAAGGGCTTCCACGAGCCCAGGTAACCGGGACTGTGTGTGTGTGTGTGTGTGTGTGTGTGTGTGGTGTGTGTGTGTGTGTGTGTGTGTGTCTGCATTGGCGTGTCTAGAAGTGTGTCAAGATACGCTCTAATGTATGGTGTGTGTGTGTGTGTGTGTGTGTGTGTGTGTGTGTGTGTGTGTGTGTGTGACCCTGCATTGCTTGCATCTGTGCCTGTGTGTCCATGTAAGCTTGAATGTATGGTGTGTGTGTGTGTGTGTGTGTGTGTGTGTGTGTGTGTGTGTGTGTGACCCTGCATTGCTTGCATCTGTGCCTGTGTGTCCATGTAAGCTTGAATGTATGGTGTGTGTGTGTGTGTGTGTGTGTGTGTGTGTGTGTGAGTGAGTGTTTGTGTGTGTATGTGCTTGCATTGCTTACATGTGTGCCTGTGTGTGCAGACACCATTGAAATTTAGGATGTGTGTGTGTGCGTGTGTGTGTGTGTGTGTGTGTGTGTGTGCGTGTGTGTGTGTGTGTGTGTGTGTGTGCGGGGGACTCATCTGCCTATTGTTCCATGACCCCACGGAGACGCAATAAGTCCATTAACACACACATTTGCTGTGCTAATGGCCTGCCGGAGGTGCGTCCTGGGGGCAGCCATGGCATCAGTTACTGTCTTTATTGTGCGTAATGAAGACAAAGAGGATCCAGGCCCACACTAAACAGCAGCCTCTGTGGGAGGGTCAGGAACTGGAACCCGCTCACCCCTTGTATCTCTGCGTGATGCTTTGGTCACGCACGCAATGCTTGAAGTCCTGTTTCCTAAGTCCTCCCGCAGAGGAAAACGTCTACAGTAACCGTGATGGTCTTCTGGACGCCATGGTTACTGTACAATTCCTACTTCAAGGGGCCAGTTTGACACACGAAGCATACAGAGGGGGAATTTCCCAAATTTCCTCTTAAATTTCCCCTTAAGTAACTGAAAACACATGGTTTTAACGTAGAAATACCAACGGTAGAGTGTGATTGTAGCACAGACATATTTTTTCCCTCAACTCAAAAAACGTCTGAGCTTTTAGGGATTTCACAATGAAGCATGGCCTTGATTGCTCGGTACCATGTTTACCAAGCGGAGAATATGAGCAAACAGCAGATTTGTTGTGTTGTCTCAGTGGAACGTCAGCACCTGACTCAGTACCCCAGTGTGGGCCTCCGTGACTCAGCCCAGCTGGTCCGGTGGCCGACACAGCTGACACCGTTCATTCTATTTCCTCCCTCTCCTCCACCCGTCCATCCATGTGCACTTTAGTTTTTGAAGACCTTCTCCAGTGTTATCACAGAGCTTCACAGGGCCATGTTCCAAATACATAACAGTGCTCAGCCTCACTCTCAAGCTCTCAACCAGGCGGGATTAAACTAACTAACTAAACGGCCATCGAGGAAGTCTACAAGTGCAATAGAATCAATGCTGGAAAATGAATGTGCTTGTAAAGATTTTGCGTATGCATTAGAGCTCATATATTTCGGATTGTTAGGTCTGGGGTCGGGGGACGAGTTGGGGGCCGGCTTAGCTCGGGGGGGTTGTGCGGGTTGACTTGTAATCCGGAAGGTTGCTAGTTTGATCCCCGGCTCCTCCTAGCTGAGTGAGACACCTAACCCTAACAGCTCCTGGCGAGCTGGCTGTCGCGTTGCATGGTTGACACCGTCGTCGGTGTGTGGGTGAACCGTTTAGGTCGCTTTGGATAAAAGCGTTTGCTAAATGCCCTAAATGTTAACATGAATGTAGGTCCACATACATTCTACTTTCTTCGTTTCACCAGAATCGTGTCGGTGGAGCTTCCCGCGGGGGCTCGTAAGTTTGGGGTGCAGTTCCGCTGGTGGCAGCCCTACCACTCGGGGCGCGGCGTGGACGTGTGGGCGCTGGACGAGATCAGCATGACGTCAGTCCTGTTCAACACCATCAGCCTGGACTTCAGCAACGTGCTGGACGTCACCCAGAGCCTGGGCTTCTACCTGGGCCACGTGCAGCCCTACTGCCAGCACGACTGGACGCTCAGGTACCGCCACGCACCGAGGGGCTAAGGGGAGGTTTAATTTATTTATACACATAAACTAATGAAAAAAACATTTAAAAGTATTCGAAATTTCACTTTTTTTAAATTTCTTAATTTCAAATCCTCATAGAATTTTTCAATCTAAATATCTTTATTTATCTTATCTGAGGTAAATTGGCCAGTTCAATTGGTATGTTAAGCATAACAACTCAAAAACGCAGTTTTAACACTTGGAAATAAATACATATTTAGTTTTCTCTACATTTTGCTGTACTCTGCTCTGGGTGCGTCCCCACATCTTTATCCCCCGGCCATGTCTCCATCGCTCTGGTCCCAACAGCTTCTCTGGAGAGCCCAGCCCCGGCTCCAGCCTGCGCTACGTGGAGACCCAGTCCATGCAGATCGGGGCGTCCTACAGCCTGCAGTTCTCCCTGGTGATGGGCTGCGGCCGACAGCCCTCCCCCCACATCGACACCCAGGTCCGCCTGGAGTTCTCCACCAACCATGGCCTCACCTGGCACCTGGTCAAAGAGGTAAGGAAACACCAAGTCTTTCCCCATTGGCTCCCAGGTTTCACGGTGGATGGTTAAAAGGAAAGTTAAAAAGAGGCAAACTTGTAGAAGTCAGAAACATGTAATTTATTCACGATCATGAATATTGATTTATTCATTATAGCCACAGTGATAATGTCTCGATAATGGGCCACTTTGTTCCAGGGTTTTTTTCCTGCAAGCGTTAGCAAAGTACTGTGTAATACTTGAATCAGCAGGCTTCGGCAGGCATCCCATGATTCAACAAAGATTTTCAGTGATGACAATTGGCTTATAAATATTCATAGCACACCCCAGGCTCCCGTCAAGATCTTTATTGCCTTTGGGAATGAATAGGTCTTAATGAATCCTCATTAACTGCCACCGCAAATCCCAGAATGTGTGCAAAAATCGGATTTACTTTGACAATTGAAGCACGTAACAATAGAGTTACAAAACTCGACAAATGTTTAGTTGTACTTTCTTTCAGGAGATAAGGGTTATCCATATTCATCTGTGTGGAAGTAAAACTGTGTGTAAACATAAGAGCTGTAGTGAAAGAATGTTGCTTTTTGCAAATTGCAAAAAACAGTTTTCACGGTGAAATACAACTGACAGCCGTTGTTAGAAGAATAGCAATCCTTCTTGTCATTATGGGCAAGAAAATAGATCCTCCATCCTTGACGTATCATTACACATCTATCCAAATCCTAACAAATTGCAAATTTGGTAATTCTGGCCCACTGGCCCTTTAAGAATGAAACCAATAGCCAGAAGCACATTGACCATCGTCTGTGTATATTTACGATGGCGTTGTCCTCCACCCAGGCCTGTCTACCAGGGATGCCCAGCTGCTCTGAGTTCACAGCCCCCAGTGTGTACCACCCCTCTGAGTTCAGAGACTGGAGACGCATCACCCTGCCCCTGCCCCAGAAGACCTGGTGAGTAAACACACCCACACCATGTGAGGACCAAATAAGGGACGTTGCTATGCTGTTTTTTTGTGGTCGAGTCCATAGTAATGGAGTGGCGGTGCTTTCGGCTCCCATTTGTTAAGCATGGCATTAAAGCACTGCATGGGTGAGGGGTTTGATTCCCAAAGGGGCCGGCTGTGCTCAGAAAGTATGCAATCACTGTAGTGTAAGATGCTTTTAAAATAGTTCAACAAATTGTTTAAAATGACAGAATACCTGTCTAAGAAATACACAGCCATATAGTTGATAGAGATTGCATAAGACAATATTTTATGTTAGGTCGTCAGTCAGTTTTAAACATCAGAGCAAACACCGAGATTTATCAAATACAAACGCAGTCACCACAGAGGACATCGTAACCTCTCTTCCAATCAATTCCTCTCCCCAGCCCCCCCAGGCTCCTCACTGAAGATGCTCTGAGGTCATAGGGTCAGGGCGATAAACTGTAAAGCTGAATGAGGGCCCCCCGGTTGATCCAGACCTGATCCAGGGCACCACGGATCAGTGTCACCCCAAACCAGGGCCCCCCACCGGGCCATAATATAACATCCCTGTGCACCCCGTCTCCAGCTCTCAGTCTGTTTGTCATCACTTTACATGCACAGGCACGCGCCGAATACTCAGTGGCGAGCGTTAGAGCAGATGCTCACACATAAATACTCATGGAAACAATGGTAAACAAACGATGCAGAAAATAATTATAATTCTATGGCCGCCGTGGGTAATAAAAACTGTTGTGTGCAGATCAATATGTGTTTTAGGATTTGAGAGAGTGTTATGCAAGGCACCGTCTCTTTGGAGATTCATGGATGGATTTTCGATATGTTAACCAACGTTATGCCTACCTGTGTGTGTGTGTGTGTGTGTGTGTGCCTGTCTGTTTCTGTTTCTGTGTGTGTGTGTGTGTGTGTGTGTGTGTGTGTGTGTGTCTGTTTCTGTGTGTGTGTGTGTGTGTGTGTGTGTGTGTGTGTGTGTGAGAGTGTGTGTGTCTGTGCCTGTGTGTGTGTGTGTGTGTGTGTGTGTGTGTGTGTGTGTGTGTGTGTCTGTGCCTGTGTGTGTGTGTGTGTGTGTGTGTGCAGGTCCAGTGCCACGCGGTTCCGCTGGATCCAGAACTACTACGGGGAGCAGGACGAGTGGGCCCTGGACGACATCTACATCGGCCAGCAGTGCCCCAGCATGTGCCACGGCCACGGCTGGTGTGATCACGGACACTGCAGGTCAGTGTGCACACACACACACACACACACACACACACACACACACATACACATACAACAACACACACCCATGCACAAACACCCACAGACACACATTCTCTTGCTCATCCCTAAACACATACGTGTACACACATACACACACACACACACACACACACACACACACACACACACACTTGTTCCCTGGAGGGGATGTAAATGACCCATATTCTCTCCCAACAGGTGTGACGACGGCTTCTCAGGGACCGACTGCCAGCCCTACATCCCGCTCTCCTCCAGCGTGCTCTCGGACTTCGAGTCCCAGGATGCACTGCTCGCCACGTGGCAGGAAGTGATCGGCGGGGAGGTGGTGACCCCTGACATGGGCTGCGGGGTGGTCTCCTCCGGTTCCTCCCTGTACTTCAGCAAGGTGAGATCTGCACACCAAACACCGACACACAGGGTCTCTTTAGAAATAAATAAACACTAACTTGGAAAGTATCGCTCTTGAGGCACATTACTTACAATACTGTGTGTGTGTGTGTGTGTGTGTGTGTGTGTGTGTGTGTGTGATCCTGTTACTCCAGGCCGGGCTGAGGCAGCTGGTGAGCTGGGACTTGGACACGGAGTGGGCGGAGTTTGTGCAGTTCTATCTGCGCGTGGGCGGGGACTGGGCGGAGTGCAACCAGGCGGACAGCCGGGAGGAGGGGGTGCTGCTGCAGTACAGCAACGACGGCGGCATCAGCTGGGGGCTCATCGCCGAGATGTACTTCACTGACTTCACCAAGCCACGGTACGCCCTCCGCGCTGCTACACTGTACGACGTTTACACTGCTACACTGTACGACGTTTACACTGCTACACTGTATGACGTTTACACTGCTACACTGTACGACGATTACACTGCTACACTGTACAACGTTTACACTGCTATACTGTACAACGTTTACACTGCTACACTGTACGACGTTGACACTGCTGCACTGTACGACGTTTACACTGCTATACTGTACAACGTTTACACTGCTACACTGTACGACGTTGACACTGCTGCACTGTACGACGTTTACACTGCTATACTGTACAACGTTTACACTGCTACACTGTACGACGTTGACACTGCTGCACTGTACGACGTCTCACTGCTACACTGAATGACGTCTAAACTACTACGCTGTATGCCGTCTACACTACTCAACTATACAAAATCCAAACTGAGATAATCGAGAAGAACTCCACAATACACAGTTGTGGAATTAATGTTGGTTAATATTTCAGACAGGAATACTATGACTTGTGTTATATTAATAATAAACATTAATATTGGTGAAACCCTACAGTATATAACCAATAGTAGGCGATAACGCACCAAACCACCCACGACCACGCTGTGTCCCTCCAGCTTCGTCCATTACGAGCTCCCTCTGTCGTCCAAGTCCCCCTCCACCCGCTTCCGCTGGTGGCAGCCCCTGCACTCGGGGGACGGCTACGACCAGTGGGCCATCGACGACGTCATCATCCTGTCGGAGCGGGAGAAGCACATCATCCCCATGGCCAACCCCACGCTGCCCCAGGTCAGAGAGAGAGACCCCTCTCAGGTCTCCTGTCTGTCTGTCTGTCAGCTACCTGCGATCGCTTCACAGGGGGGGAAGCACTGAATGTCCTGAATGTCCCATAGAAGTATATTATTTAGGAGATAGGGAGAGCAGGACTGGGTGGTGGTGGGGGGGGGGGGGGGGAGGAGAGAGAAAGAGAGCGATAGAGACAGAGAGAGAGAGAGAGACAGGAAGGGAAAGAGAGAGAGAGAGAAACAAAGAGGATACTGGGATACTGCGCAGGATACTGTCGTGACTTGGGTGTTCAGCTCCAAACCGAAAAGGTTTGTTTCCCAAAAATTCTGCAGCCTACCTGTAGGCTCCCTTGAGGAAGGTGTCCTACCCCCCACCTCCCTGGCAAAAAACGTCTGCTAAATGATTGTAAATATAATTGTAATCTAATTGTAAATATGAAATATATGTAGTATTTATGGTGCAGATAAGCTTCTGCAGATAAGATTCTGAGCCTGTGTTTCTCCGCCATCGATCCAGAACTTCTACGAGAAGCCGGCGTTCGACTACCCGCTGAACCAGATGAGCGTGTGGCTGATGCTGGGCAACGAGGGCATGGAGCGGGACAGCAACAACAGCTTCTGCACCCCCACGCCCTCCGCCATGGTGTTCGGCCGCTCCGACGGGGACCGCGTGGCCGTCACCCGGGACCTGGTGCTGAGGCCGGGATACACCCTCCAGTTCAAGGTGAGCTCACCGCACGGGACGTACCGGGGGGACCCAGGCTGAATGAAAGCCCGAGAGCATAGGGAGTTTGATGTGAAAGTACGTCCGGTCTTTCTGCCATGCTGGCCTTCTAGGTTTTATCTCTTTCCCCTCCTCTCATCTCTTATTTGTTTCTGTTTGTTTAACTCTTTTCTTCTCTTTCTCTTTCTATCTCTCTCTCTCTCTCTCTCTCTGTCTCCCTCTCTCTTTACCTCCCTCTTTCTCTCTCTCTCTCTCTCTTGCTCTCTCTCTCTCTCTCTCTCTCTCCCTCTCTCTCTCTTTACCTCCCTCTTTCTCTCTCTCTCCCTCTCTCTCTCTCTCTCTCTCTCTCTCTCTCTTGCTCTCTCTCTCTCTCCCTCTCTCTTTACCTCCCTCTTTCTCTCCCTCTCCCTCTCTCTCTCTCTCTCTCCCTCTCTCTCTCTCTTTACCTCCCTCTTTCTCTCTCTCTCTCTGTCTCTGTCTCTCTCCCTCCCTCTCCCTCTCTCTCTCCCTCCCTCTCTCTCTCCCCCATTCCCCCCCCCCCCCTCCCCCAGCTGAACATCGGCTGTGAGCCGGACTTCAGCACCTCCGCCCCGGTGCTGCTGCAGTACTCCCACGACGCGGGCCGCACCTGGGCCCTGGTGAAGGAGGGCTGCTACCCGGGCAGCCCGGGCGCGGGGGGCTGCGAGGGCAGCGGGCGCGAGCTCCGGGAGCCCAGCGTCTACAACACGGGCGACTACGAGCAGTGGACCCGGGTCACCGTGCTCGTGCCGCGCAACGTGGCCGCCAGGTACCCGGGAGCCACTCGTACTGGTGTTTTTAGTGGCCAGGCAACTGTTTTAAAGGTGACACATTGTACCACCATGTGTGAGTGGGATTAACGCCTCATACCCACGTGTACACGTCCGTCGACGGAAGAGAGTGGGCGTGTCCGACGCATGGGGTGAAACGCGATCTGCGTGTAACGTGCGTATAACGCGATCTGATTGGCCAACGGATCCGTCGCTGCCTGAAAAGTTAAACTTTTCTCAGCTTTTGGACGCAAGAGACGGAGCCGATTTGACGGACGGACCCACACAATGCATTTCGGGAGCGTCCCATGTAAAGTCAATGAGATCCGTCGACGGACGTGTACAGTGGGTACGAGGCGTAACCGTAAAATCGGCCTCTTCTGACATCACAAGTGGGCGTGTCCACCTAGATGTGTGACAGACAGATCAGTCGACCAGCCTACCCAGTGGACTGTATCAAACGTTGCTCATCTATCAGTGATACATGTAGGAGAGCTTGTAACGGCTAGTCACACTCACACCTGGTGGTATAATAGGTGACCTTTAATATCCAACCATTGAACTGCTAAGGTGTTCATTTTGGACTGTGCAGGGAACGGTAGAATCAAAACGTTTGACGAACCGGCTGTGTAGTGCAGTTAAGTCTTATGTAATTGTGTAGTCCTTAATAGCTCCACAGTTCCAGTATCAAGGGCTTCACGGTTCCCACTGCCTCTTCACCCGTTAACCCTGAGCCCTCTAAAGGGCAAAGGAAAACTCCTGACCTGAATATCAACGAGCAGGAGCACAGATGAGGGATCCCTCCTTCCAGGGATGGTTAGGAGTGCTTCTCCTCCTCCTCCTCTTCCTCATCCTCCTCCTCCTCCTCCTCCTCCTCTGCCACAGCAAAACGAGGTTCCGCTGGTTCCAGGAGAGCAGCCAGTACCGGGACGCCCCCGCCTTCGCTCTGGACGGGGTCTACATCTCCGAGCCCTGTCCCAACCACTGTGGGGGCCACGGGGACTGCATCTCTGGCGTCTGCTTCTGTGACATGGGATTCACAGGTAGGACGGGGGACAGGGATCCCACCGGGACGATGACGAATCAACAGGACACTTAGCCTGCAGAAATACAGACAGACAGAAAGACCCAAGACAAATCATTCATATAATTGTATTAAATTTTTTCTTATCCTAGCTATCTTTGTTGTGTACGGAGAATGGGTTAACCTAGCAATTGTATGCGCTTGGCACTTGGTTCTATGAACATACTTACTGTAACGACAGCGATATATATAGTTTCTTTTTTTCTTGTACTTATTGTAAGTCGCTTTGGATAAAAGCGTCTGCTAAATGTAAACGTAAAAGACAAAGAAATCCACACCCGTATCGTCCTGAAGTGTCCCCCCTGGTGGTGTTTGTCCGTCCAGTGGAGCAGGACAGCTGCGTGCCCGCGGCGGCCAGCCCTCCCGAGCTGTCGGAGGGCTTCGAGGGGAAGCTCAGCCCCCTGTGGCAGACCCTGAGCGGGGGTCAGGTCGGCGGGGGCTGCGGGACCATCAGCGAGGGCAAGGCGCTGTACTTCAGCAGCCCCGGGCGGCGGGAGGCCCGCACCGTGCCCCTGGACACCACCAACACACGGTCAGGACTACACATGTTCCCATGCCGTTGTTTCCTTCCCGGTACCGACTACGATTCCTTAACTTGTTAGTTAAGGAATCAGTATATATCAGAATCAGTATATACTACCGTTACCGAGTATATACCGATAAAGAATCTAGCATTGTAAATTTTTGTTTTCAGAACTAGATCAGACACTTTCACTTTCACTATTTATATCTGTAATTATAATAATACATTGGTATTCTTGTAGTTAAGCGTGAGCATCCATGTTTTTCCGACTTGGCAGCTCGAACGCACGTTGGTCGGAGATGACGTGATTCCCATTCCGACTTTCCACCTCCGACCATTAATGTGTTTGTGATGTTCTTTGCCTGTGTAGTAAATGAGCAAGTCACGTGATGGTATGAGATCGGTGCATAGACTCGCGTACTCGCCGATACCACCCGATGAGGAATTTCCGATACGGGTATGGGTATCGGAACAACGCTAGTCAGGACCCCACTCCTCAAGCCTGTGGATTACACACTGATACCCTGAACTCTGGGATAGAACTGCGGCTGAACCATCAACCTGTTGTTGTTGTTGTTGTACAGGCTAGTGCAGTTCTACATCCGGATCGGCAGCAAGAGCCTCGGGCCCACCTGCACACGCCCTCGCTCGCGCAACGAAGGTAAGGAACCGCGATGAGATAAGACGAGGATAAGACGTTTAGATGCGATGATGTTGTGTGTGTTGATAAGAGGTCATGGATGGGAGATTAGGGGTACTTTGATGACAGCACAAGACTCTCTGCTGGTCCTGTGCACCACGTCCTGACCTGACACCTTGACATCGGGTCTCACGGGAGCTGAGGTCTACACTGCCTGCTTGTCCTCCTGAATGTTCTTTGCTTACAAGTGGATGTAATCCATCCTGTGTAGCTCAGGCAGGCAACTGTCAAAGCCTTTCGTTTGCCTCCTCATCAGCAGATTGCTGAGGGCAGATTTGTAGCCTGAAGGCTGAACGCTCAAGGCTCTGTCTGATCTCACTTACTAACATCCGACAAAGGTCTTACTGTCGGCCTTCAAACCATGTCTGAGGCCATTAGGCTATTATCTGAGGCTCTATTGTATACTATTGACTTACACACTAGTAGTTTCCAACCTTTTTTGACCTGTAAACCCATACTGCTTGGAAATCATTGCACCCAAAATGTCTTAGATTGTTGTGCATCTGCGTCCTGGTACATATTTTGAACCCAACCAACATCTGATGATAATATTGACTTCCGAGTGAAGTGGTAATGCTTGCTGTTGGCTATGAATCATTAGTCAGTCTGTTTGTATATACATATACATATATATATATATATAGCATATATATTACCATTTAAAAAGATTTAATCAAAAGTGTACCATAAAACAACATAGTATATAAGCCAGCCATCTCCCAGGACCCCACATGCAATTCACTCAACCCCAAGCAGGGTCACGATCCCCAGGGTGGGGAAACACCCGTCCCGCCCTCTGTACCCGTGCTACGACTGACCGCTCTCCGCCGTGTTCCTCCAGGCGTGGTGGTGCAGTTCTCCACCAACAACGGCGTGAAGTGGCAGTTCCTGAGGGAGCTGGACTTTGGCTCATATCTGGAGCCCCAGGTGGTGACCATCGAGCTGCCCCCCGCGGCCAAGACCCCCTACACCGTGTTCCGCTGGTGGCAGCCCCAGCAGGGTGGGTGGTACGGAGGGGAGACACACGCATTTACACCATTCAGTCATCTGGCAGTCAAGGCTTTTTATCTGAGGTTGACTGACAAGCGAGGCGAAGAACAATCACGGCGTGCAATACAAATTGGAGTAAATGCAAAACATTTCAAAGTGCTGCACGCGTCAAGTTTCATAATACAAGTACTGTGAGTGCAGTGTAAAGGAATCTTTAGTGCATAATTAAGGCACAAACACACACACACACACACACACACACTAACAAATTGTGTGTGGCACAGTTTGTCAACATTTCAGAATGTGTTTTTAAATGCGAATCCTTCTTCATTGCTTGTACCTTACCCTCTGCCCATTGGTCGGTTTGTCGTGCAGGAAAGCACTCTGCCCAGTGGGCGCTGGATGACGTCCTGGTGGGCATGAACGACAGCTCCAGGACGGGCTTCCACGACCGCTTTGACGGCATCGCCCCCCTGCGTCACAACTGGTACCGCATCCAGGGAGGGGAGGTGACTGTGGACTGCCTGTCCCTGGACACAGCGCTCACCTTCAACTCTGAGGCTATTGACAGTGGGTGACACACACACACACACACACAAGCACACACACACACACACACACACACACACGCACACACACACACGCACACGCACACACACATAAATCATAGATTAAATATGCCCCGCTTACTGTTTAGCATACACACGCATGCACATTCTGGCATACATATTCTCATATTCACATGCACATAGACAGTGTATATGTGTGTATATATATATTTATTTATTTATTTATATATTAAAACACACATACTCCATTTGCATGCCCACACATACACATGCGGTTTAACGAGCCTGTACATACTTGCATACATATGAGCAAGCCGATGCATAAACACAAACACATACACATTTGCATAATACACATTCAGAAAATGCATTAATATGTACAGATTACAGAATAAATGACACATGATGTAAAGCGACAAGAACAAACAAAAAAAAGAATACAAATGGAAATAAACGGATGACCCACCGCCGACACCGAGAGCGACATTACTGTAGCGGTCGCATTAAGGAATAACAGGATTAGGAAACGGCTCCGCAGCGCAGCGACCGCAGCGGGCCGAGGGGAGAGACCCAGTCGCGCGTCGCCCACGGGTTCTCCATTATTAATGAGGACAAATCTGAGTATCAGGAGCGCTATTACCGCCTTATTTATACATAAGCACCGTGCTGGGGCAGTCATCACTTTGGGCAAATATTGCATCGGCGCCACGGGGAGCCATCCATTACACGGACCGGGCGAAGCTAATATGGCAACGCATCTATAAACATTAAAAACTGAACACGACTGTAAATGCGGTGGACCGGCAAATACTGTGGAATTTCCCGGCCTTCCCCGCAAAGAATGTAGAGGTTATTCTCTAACATACGATGTGAGCACGTTACACCGATTAATCACCCAATTTGTGTCCCATGTATTGGCTACTTTATAGTCGATCATCTTTACAAATGACCCATTTAGTTGGAATTTATGTTGTGATTCTGTTAAAGTCAAATTCACATTCATTATCTGCTGTCCAATACTGCTATTAAAACTCTGTGTCACAAATTTCTCTTCAAGGAAATTTACTGAGGCATTATCTCCCAAGAAGTTCCCAGGCAAACTTCCACCAATGTTGGCCATCTTGTTTCTAAACGCTAGCAGGGAGATAGAACTGAAAGCGGAATTACGCATTCAGTTCCTTCACCCAGCTAGTGTTCAGAACCAATATGGAACCAGTATGGCTGCTCTGTGAATAAGGCCCATTGCCTCCACGACGGGTGAACTGCAATCGAATGAAAACCCAGAGTGACGTTAAACGCCTTCCTTCTCCCTCACCAACAGCGCTCTTCTCCCCTGTGCCCCTGTGCCCCTGTCCCCCACAGAGAAGCCCCGCTACGCAGAGAGCTGGGACTTTGAGGTCTCCGGCTCGTCCTTCCTGCAGTTCGAGATCAGCATGGGCTGCAGCAAGTCCACCTCCTTCTCCCACGGCGTGCGGCTGGAGTACTCCACCGACTGCGGCCGCCACTGGGCCCTCATCACGCCCGAGTGCGTGCCCCCCGCCATCGGCTGCGCGGGCTACACCCAGAGCTCCGTCTACACCTCCACCCAGTACAAGCACTGGAGGAGGGTCACCGTCTACCTGCCCAGCGCCGCCAAGTGAGTGCCCGGTGTTAGGTTTGATTGGTTGGCTCCTCTTTTCTATTATTCACGGTAGCCATTTACCTGTTACTAGGGAGCGCACTGTTAGGACTACGTACTTTGTGTGTACCCTGAGTTGTGGCAAGGCTGTAACGTTATGCTGTGGAGGGCTATACATAAATGGACTAAACAAGTTGTATAAGAACAATTATTGGAGGTGATTTAAATGTGACTTCCTGTTTCACACTGCAGGTTGTGTTTATGTAGGAGGCGTGTTTTTTTATTGAATCGTACATATTTTTTGGGCTCTCTATCCCTTAGTGTAACTTGGGTGGTATTGTCTGTGTTTTTAGTAGGTAGTTGGCGAGAGTACTGCAGGTGGTACGTGGGGTTTTACTCTGGAAATAGACAAATTTCATCATATGTCTTCCATTGTAATGAAATCCATTGATGTTTTGTGTTTATTTGTGTTTACTAAATAAACACACTGGGAGCATAAGCAGCGTTGCTCGCTTTCTTTCCATTGTTTCCCACTGGGAGTTGTCTATAAGGGGGATTGTGTATCTTGGCCCAGTCAATCACAATGTTGGCAATCTACCTGGAAGCCTCCTTAAGCAATCCAATAAAAATAAATTCCTATTTGTGGCTTTGGATTCAAAGCATCTGCTCGATGACTAAGAAGTGCCTGAGAAGTAAACAGTGTTTGAACTGTTTCCCACGCAGTTCCCCCAGGACCCGGTTCCGCTGGATCCAGACCCACTTCACCCCAGGGGCGGAGGGCTGGGCCCTGGACAACGTGCTGCTGGCCCCGGGCTGCCCCTGGATGTGCTCCGGACATGGCCTGTGTGACAACGGACGATGTGTGTAAGTGTCAACCTTCGCTCAGGACAAGGGATGTCACACTTGATTTAAACAATTATACAATTTTATAAAACAATATTTTTCTTCCTCTTTCCTCTGTAATTAAATAATTTGTACACAAGCACAAGTGCTGTTACATTTTTGGTACATATCAATCAATTCCCTCCTACATCTTCTCTTTTGCACTTCTCTCTCTGCTTCTCACTTTCCCGCCTTCTATCCCTATCACTCTCTCTCACTCTTCTCTCTCTCTCTCTCTTTCTCTCTCTTCCCCTCCCTCTATCTCTCTTCCTCTACCACTCTACCTATCTCTATCTCTCCCTCCCTCCCTCCCTTCATCTCTCTCCCTCCCTCCCTCCATCTCTCTCCCTCCCTCCCTCCATCTCTCTCCCTCCCTCCCTCCATCTCCCTCCCTCCCTCCATCTCTCTCCCTCCCTCCCTCCCTCCATCTCTCTCCCTATCTCCCTCCCTCCCTCCCTCCCAGGTGTGATAAGGGCTATGGAGGCAGCCACTGTGTGCCCCTGGTGGCCCTGCCGTCGGTGCTGAGAGACGACTTCAACGAGAACCTGCAGCAGGAGACGTGGCCCGAGGTGTACGGGGTGGAGCGCGGCACGCTCAGCGGGGAGCCCCTCAAGTCTGGCACCGCCCTGATCTTCAAAGGGGTGAGGAGGGGAGGGGGGGGCCCACCGTTAACGCCCCAACATCCACACCAGCAGTACACAAGAGTTAGGAACCGGATGAGGAAGGAGTTGTATCGACAACAATATCTCACATATGAGTAGTTTGCTGTGGTGTGTGGCTAGAGGAACACAAGATGTAAAAAAAAGTGTAAAAACAAATAAGACAAAAATAAGGATATAAAAAAGGACAAAATAATATTTAAATGAAATTCATCTGAAATATGAACAATACAAATTAAATCAAAAACATGTGTGTACATTTACAATAGAGATATGTATGCGTCAGTGTAATCTATGTTATTTTTGCCTTCTGAGTCAAAGTCAAACAACCCGTTGATACTTCTGCGTGTAGGACGGCCTGCGTATGCTGGTGTCCCGGGACCTGGACTGCACCAGCACTCTCTACATCCAATTCTCCTTCAAATTCATCACCAAAGGTACGTCTTACTCTTATTATGTTTTATGGCAAGGAGCTTTTCAGTAAAAACTGAAAACCTGGAGCCACGGACTGAATATTTTAGCAGTGGTGTCAGATTAAAAATATCCTGCCAAGCTTTTAGATTAAGAGCATTCATCACAAAGAATCATATTTTATCATATTTTATATTAGTCCAAATGAATCCAATCCAGCAATATACTCCAGCAGGTGTGCCCTTGCCTATCGTTAACCTGTGTGTGTGTGTGTGTGTGTGTGTGTATGTGTGTGTGTGTGTGTGTGTGTGTGTGTGTATGTGTGTGTGTGTGTGTGTGTGTGTGCCTGCGTGTGTGCATATACGTGTGTGTGTCTGTGTGTGTGTGTGTGTGCCTACGTGTGTGCTTGTGCATGTGCGTGTGCGTGAGTGTGTGTGTGTGTGTGTGTGTGTGTGTGTGTGTGTGTGTCTGCATGTGTGTGTGTGTGTGTGTGCCTGTGTGCTTGCATGTTTGTGTGTGTGTGTGTGTGTGTGCGCGTGCCTCCGTTCTTGCGTGTGTGTGCGTGTGTGTGTGTGTGTGTGTGTGTGCGTGTGCCTGTGTGCGTGTGCTACCGTGTTACCATGTGATCCCCAGGGGTCCCGGAGCGTTCCCACTCGGTGCT
>NC_140283.1:18170881-18195881 GCF_964030765.1 Micromesistius poutassou
TAGTGGAACAGACGGGCAGAAAGAGAATATAATATTCATTATATTTACACAGTCATTTAAGTTTAGTTTTTTTATCACATGCATTTCTTTTACTTTTTTCGTGCCCCCCACTTTACAGGCCAGTACAGGCCAGCGTAGCTTCTACTTCGTTTTGAAAGGGAGAGATGTGGGGGAGGATGGAGTACACAGTTATTCATGCCACAAAATCCTGCCCACGGCACCTTTAATGATATACCAGGCTTTGAAAGCCTCACAATGCAAGTACAGGGGACATGTATTGATTATGCTGTTGTTGCTCCTCGCTCTCCCACCAGTCATAGAGCTGGAGTTCTCCCTGGACCTGGGCCTGACCTGGAAGCCCCTGGTGAGGGACTGCCTGCCCACCAGCCCCGACTGCTCCTCCTACACCCTGCAGAGGCTGCTGGTGGCCGACACCTACAACAAGTGGGGGCGTCTCACCATGCCCATCCCTTCCTACGCCAGGTCAGTGTTTGCAGCGCAATGCATGCCACACGCCTCCTAGGGGGGCTTTTCTGGGCGCCCACTATGGTCAATGCTCGTGATTGGCCAGACCCAGGCCAACCAGCCCCAGTCTGTCTGAACGGGAGGGGGGGGCCAGACGCATCTGCAAGGGCAAATAAAACATCAGCTCACAGATTTGGTCGGTGTAACACAGTCAGACACTTTGCATAATCTGCTAGCAGATGTTAACTTCTGCACATCTGCTAAATGACAAGTAAATAGCAGTTACATTCTGTTGTTCTCCTACTTTATACTCCTTTATAAGTCTGGTGAAATGTACAAAGGTTAAGGAGATAAGAATGGGGGTCACCTGTCATCATGCTTACAACCAATGAAATGGAAAGGATTTATAGTTTCCACGACAACATGCCAGTTCTCATAGCCAATCGAACGTCTGCGGTGGGATTTCCGATACACTGACTAATCTATAAACAGTAACCACCCAGTATGTCCCACCTCCCAGCATTCCCGGTGTGAATCCTCCACGGTGTTTTCCTGAAGAAGGGCTGTTATCTGTGATCGTCCCGCAGGTCTCCGGCCACGCGATTCCGCTGGTTCCAGCAGGCTCCGTTCGACAAGCAGCAGACCTGGGCTCTGGACAACCTCTACATCGGAGACGGCTGCCCGGACATGTGCTCCGGACACGGTCGCTGCCAGCAGAGCTCCTGCGTGTGAGTCTGGAGGGCATGTCAGGACAGATCTTTCTCCTGAATCCTGAGATTGAAATCCTGAGATTTATACACTGTACTGTTCTTTTACAGTTCCTCGTGTTGTTACTCGTTCCTGTCATGTTGTTTGTTTACTTATTCTTAGCACCATTTATTTGTGGACTAACTATTTGTTAACTAGGATCTTTTTTTGCGGTTATGCACGAAAAGTGCTCCTTAAATATAGTATGATGTGATTTATCAGACCTCCAAACTAATACCTGACATGTCAAGAAAAACAGACAGAGACCATGCTGTTACTGCAGCTGTAAGGTAGTGCGTCTGAGACTGAAGTAGTATATTCTAAGACACAATGGGAGACATATTTAATTGTCTCTTAAAGGTTGCAAGGGAAACATAAGCCTGGAAAATACGATCATGGAAACTGTTTTGCGGTAATAAATACCGCAAAACATTCATCATGGGACATAAAATGTAACCTGAAACAGAAGCTAAACACATCAATGCAACACAAAATCCCCTTCATATGTCACCCCAAAGCCTTTAGATCACCCTAAATCAGTGTGTAGTACGTACTATCAAACCGGCCTCCTCCTCCTCCTCCTCCATGTTCCCCCCACCAGGTGTGACCCCGAGTGGGGCGGGGAGTACTGCGACGCGCCGCTGGCCCCGCTGCCCTCCCAGCTGAAGGACAGCTTCAGCAAGGCCCCCTCCCTCAGCCACTGGCACCTGGTGACCGGGGGCAAGCTGAGCAGCGTGTGTGGGGCCGTGGCCTCCGGCGCCGCCCTGCACTTCAGCGGGGTACGTTGGCTGGTTCAGGGGTCGATTGATGGAGCGATAGCTCTGGGTCTCAGGTGTTAGCCTCTTCACTCACCTCCTCCATGTATTGGGACGGATGTGTAATGAGATACAGCGAGAGGATCCCCTACTGGGAATTTGGTGTCACAGTGGTACAGGTACAGGACAGTAGCATAACTTTAAAACATATTAAACATTAGACTTAACGAACAAATTTAAAATTTTGTAAAATTTTAAATTTTACAAAATGTTTCACAACTATTTTTAAAAACTAAAATGTTGTGTTAAAGTCATAACAAATAAATAATTTGGTAAATAAATAGTAATTTAATTGTATAATTTTATAAAGACATTTGAAATTGAAAATATATACAGAATACATACAGAATATATACAGAAAATGCCAGTTTTACGAGTCGCTGCGATGTTAACACACATGCATGTGTTCACCACGGCACCCCTCGCCCCTCACCCCGTGCAGAGCTGCAGTCGCCAGCTGGTGACGGTGGACCTGAACCTGACCAACGCAGAGTTCATCCAGTTCAACTTCATGTACGGCTGCATGATCCCACCTAGCAACCGTAACCAGGGCGTGCTCCTGGAGTACAGCATGAACGGGGGCATCAACTGGCACCTCCTGACGGAGATCTTCTACGACCTCTACACCAAGCCCGGGTACGGACCGCTTTGGTTTCCATTCTGATCAGGATGTGTAGCCATAGCATGCCGTTATCTGTTAAGACGCAGGTCCTCCCCCAAACTCTCTCCGTTAGTTTTACAAAATCTAGACTTATTTTGAACTGTTCCGATTGTAAACATACTTTATTGTTTTTAATGCTTACTTCTGCACTCTCTCACTTATCATAATTCTTTCTAAGATGTAAAATAAAATAGACGTGTCTAGACTTGTTCGTACGGTTCGGACTGTAAGTGTGGAGCAGTTGAAGGGATCGCCACTACAAAGTAATGCCTGAACTAAACCTAGCCTCTCCTTGCCCGCGCTCCAGGTTTGTCAACGTTCTGCTGCCCCCTGCTGCCCGCCAAGAGGGGGTGCGGGTGCGCTGGTGGCAGCCGCAGCACGAGGGAGCCGACCACAGCGACTGGGCGCTGGACAACGTGCTGATCGCCGGCTCGGACACGCGGGCCCAGATCTCCGACACGTTCGGAGGAGTGGCCCTGCCCAACCACGAGAGGGCCCCCGCCGACGCCACCGCCTCCGGGAAGCCCGCCCCGCCCAGCGAGGAGGAGGAGACCCCCATAGGTAACATCTGTGTGTGTGTGTGTGTGTGTGTGTGTGTGGTGTATGTTGTCTCTGTTGTCATTATTGGAAGGAGCAAACATGCAAGACATTGGGTAGTGTCGGTTTTCCAGTTCAGTGTTATTTGCAGATGTATTTAATACAAGGATGTCTTATTTTTAATATTATGTTATCTTATGTTATATCTTATGTTAAATAGTTCATTATTAACAATGCATAAAAAAACCTCTTTCTACACTTAAAGATTGAATAACATTTACGCCTGAATTTATCCCTTTCTCTCCTTTTTTTCTCTCTCTCTCTCCCTCTCTCTCTCTCTCTCTCTCTCACTCCCTCTCCCTGTCTCTCTACCAGTGAGCGACCACTGGCTGTTCTCTGACGAGTGCTCGGTGAAGCGTTTCTGCAGCTCTCCTGACGGCGTGATGGTGTGCGGCAGCGAGGACGGCCGCGAGGTGTACGCCGTCACACACGACATCGTCCCCGGCAAGGGCTGGGTCATGCAGTTCAAGGTGAGGGACCACCCTGTTACTGGGTTACCCTAACGACGTCCCCTGACCTCTGCTGGGACTGCCCCCTCCCAACTAGACTGCCTGTGCAATTATGGATTGATACAAATAAGAGTAAAAATCCATAGAATACCAGTTCAGTATGTGAGAAAGTAATGGGTAAATGAGGGTGGAGGGAGTGAGGCGAGTTCATTAAGATGAGAAGGTACTTCATTCATCCCAGACGGGACCTGTGTCTGTCGCAGAAGAGAGCACAGGACTGTCCTGTACTTTCTTCTGCACAAAACCTAGCAATCGTTAGCGCTTAGGCCCTTGTTTCTATCAATTTCTTTATCGTACCGACAACGATATATATAAATAGTTTCTCTTTCTTCTGAAAATTGTACTTATTGTCAGTTGCTCGGGATAAAAGAGTCTGCTTAAATGCCCTAAGTGTAAATGTAAAAGTACAAAATATAATTTTTTTGTAAATTCCGAAAATATAGCAAAATATTCAAAGTCGTAAATATATAAGGTGAATTGTGCTGCTTCTGACTGCCCCGTCCTTCTGATCCCCCCACAGATAGCGATGGGCTGCGTGGCGCCCGAGCGGCCGGCCGACCGCCAGGTCCACATCCAGTACTCGGTGGACTTCGGGGTGACCTGGAAGTACCTGGTGCCCCAGTGCCTGCCCGCCGACCCCCGCTGCGGGGGCCAGGTGTCCCAGCCCTCCGTCTTCTTCCCCGCCGAGGGCTGGAAGAGGGCCGTCTACTCGCTGCCCGACAGCCTGGCCGACACGTACGCTGGCCCCCACCTTGGTCCTCATGCGCGCTTTCATGTGCATGCTAGAACATACCGACTCGGTCTTTTCAATAGAAGTTTAATGGTACTTTGGGTGAACTGATACAATGACAGGTTGCTATAATATAAAAGGACTGCTCGAGATGACTCAATTGGCAGTGTGCACACCCGGATCACGTCAGGCTTTGAGTCCTACTGTGTGTAGTAGTAGTAGCTCATCCTACCTCCTTCCTCCTCTTGAGATTCATCTTCTTCTTGTTCCTCCATCAGGGCGGTGCGGTTCCGCTTCTACCAGCAGCACTCGGACATGCAGTGGGCCGTGGAGAACTTCTACATCGGCCCGGCGTGTGACGCCCACTGCGGGGGCCACGGGGACTGCCTGGACCAGCGCTGCCTCTGTGACCCGGGGTTCACCGGACCCAACTGCTACG
Organism: Micromesistius poutassou; assembly: GCF_964030765.1. Taxonomy (NCBI): domain Eukaryota; kingdom Metazoa; phylum Chordata; class Actinopteri; order Gadiformes; family Gadidae; genus Micromesistius; species Micromesistius poutassou. The sequence continues at coordinate 18,175,845 of NC_140283.1, forward strand.
CCAGCTCGGCCCTCAAGGTAAACCCAAGACCCCTTCAGACACTGGCCTTCTCCACCCTGAGCCAATCAGTTGAGCCTCTGTGTTATTCAAATGGCCAACGACGAAAGCATCCATGTTTATATAGATGCTCTATATAAACGTATAGATTATGAAGTCTATCGACTAAGAATGATTTATGCACACATTCACACCTCTACCGACGGTAGAGTCAACCATGCAACAAGTGACAGCCAGCCAGTCGGGAGCAGTTAGGGTTAGGTGTCTTGCTCGGAGACACCTCGACACTCACGCGCTAGTAGGAGCCGGAATCGAACTAGCAACCTTCTGGTTACTAGTCAACCCGCTCTCCCTTCTCCTGAGCTAAGCCGAATGATCAGAATCTAGAAGCAACAATCACTCAGCATTCTCCCTTTAGGCGCGACAAAATACAACAGAATAGAATCAAATAGACGCTGACCTCTTTGGCCCTCCCCTCCAGGCGTCTCTGAAGGAGCGGTTCGACTGGGAGGGCCGCACGGCAGGGCCCCAGTGGCAGGTGCTGGAGGGGGGCCGGCCCTGCACCGACTGTGGGGTGCTGGTGGAGGGAACAGCCCTGTACTTCGGAGGAGCCGACGCCAGACAGGCAGTCACTGCTGACCTGGACCTGCGTGGAGCCAAGTCAGTACTCTACACACACACTAAAGATTACCGTTGTCTTATTCATCATCTTGTGTATTGCTGTGTGCATTGTGTAAGGTTTTTCGTGTTGCCCGTGTAGGTTTGTTGAGTACTGGGCCAGGATTGGCAGTGAGGATAACATGACCATGTGTCACCGGCCGACCTGCCGCAAAGAGGGGGTGCTGCTAGACTACTCGACTGATGGAGGTGCAGTAGTGAACAACATATGAAACTTTGGGATTCAATGTCTAAATGCTGTATTGATATACAAGTGAAACAAAGTATTACCAAATTTGACCAGATCATTTTTGAATCCTTCCTAATCTCCGAGCAGTTTTCAGTTTGTTTATGTGTGGGTATGTAGTCTTACTCATAGGCATATTTTTGTTTAGAGATGAGCGTGAGATATGACCAGTACCAATTGATCCACTAATACATTGATTTATACCCACTCTGTACCAATGAGTGTCCACCACCAATGATAAAACCTCGCTATACGCAGACGATCTTACGCTTGTCCTTCTGCTTCCCTCGAACCTCCTCCCTTCCTTCGCCTCTCTGTGTGCACCGCAGGTGTGTCCTGGGCCCTTCTGCACGAGATGGACTACCTGAAGTACGTGTCGGTGAGGAGGGACTACATCGTGCTGCCGCAGGCCTCGCTGACCAACGCCACGCGCCTCCGCTGGTGGCAGCCCTTCACCATCTCCTCCGGCCTGGCCTCGCCCACCCTGGAGAGAGCCCAGTGGGCCATCGACAACATCCTGGTGGGGGGGTCGGACATCAACCCCTCCATGCTGCTGGACACCTTCGATGACGGTAGGGTCTTCTCTAGAATGGGTCGGGTCTTGCTTCTCGTGCTGTGAATACCAGTTTGTACTCTGGGACAAACTTTTTAGACCCAGAAAAATATGTTTTATTTCCTTAAAAGGGGACTGTGTTGCTCTAATTGGCCTATTAGTGTGTTTGAAACTTATTTTTGAGTGTTATGAATGAGCAATTTAGTAAATTGGTGACGTTTGCTAAAGGATTCTGTTCCTTTTGTTATCATTAAGTCAAGGTTAAAATATCAATCGCTTCCTCATCAGTGAGAATCTGAAAATGCTTTATCTTGACGGTGTGCCTGGTTATACCTTGAGCGTTTTTGTACATCAAAAAAAAAAAGTCCTTCTTCAGCGGGTAAATAACAAAAGGAACCCAAGAGGTGCCTTGTCTTTTTTTTTGGTTTGTGGTTTTATGATTAATAATTTATGAATGTATACTGCAATCAGAACATTATTCATTTGTGTCTCCTTCTGGTCCTGTCAGAGGGCGTGTCTCACGAGGAGAGCTGGAGCTTCTACCCCAACGCCGTGCGCACCGCCGGCTTCTGCGGGAACCCGTCCTTCCACCTGTACTGGCCCAACAAGAACCAGGACCACACGCACAACATCCTGGCCACGCGGGAGCTCATCGTCCAGCCCGGATACATCCTGCAGTTCAAGGTACGCCCCAGCAGGATCATAGCGACACAGCCTGTTGTGTCACAACGATGTCTTACACTTTACGTTGATACTTTTATATGGGTAATAAACACCGCAAAAAACACTTATCATGGGGAATAAAATGTTACAAACAGAAGCTAAACACATCAATGCAACACACAATCCCCTTCATATGTGACCCCCAAAGCCTGCAGATCAGCCTAAATCTATCTAGATGTATAAATCTCTAAATGTATTTATATATATATATTTCTGTTTTCTTTTCTATTTTCTTTTCATTATGTAGTTGTTACTATGTCTTGCAGCAAAAAAGCAAAAAAAAAACACGGAGCCTGTTTATTTGATGAATAAAACACTTGCAATTTGTCATTGATGCATTGGGGTTTAAAGTAATTTAAAGACTTTAAAATTGGGTCAAAGGCAGACACATCAGCAAAACATGTGCGTGTTTATCCCGCATGCGGCGGTGCCGTTCCTTGACACCGGGGGCTTGTGATTTCAGATCGTGGTGGGCTGCGAGGCTGACACCTGTGAAGACCACCACTCCATCCTGCTGCAGTACAGGAAGGACGCCAGGTGAGAGAGCAGCGCGGCTCCTGGACCCGCAGTGATCCAGCGCTATCGCACGCGTGGACGTGTGTAACCTCCGTCTCTCTCCTGTCTCCCCTTCCCACCAAAGGTCCGACTCGTGGCAGCTGGTGCAGTCCGAGTGCCTGCCCTCCTCGGTCAACAACGTGGGCTGCTCTCCCTTCCAGTTCCACGAGTCCACCATCTACAGCCCCGTCAACAGCTCCACCTGGACCCGGGTCACCGTGCAGCTGCCCGACCACGTCTCCTCGGGGTGAGCGGCACCGTTGACTAGCACCCGCTGAAGGAAACCAGGGAGCTCACACTCGATTCAATGACCCACTTTAGTATATAAGGCTCCTCGACAATGCAGGGAAGTAAGTTAGACAAGTCAAATTTAAAAGTAGTAAGTATTGTCAAAGTAAGTAACAAGAAGAGAGCAATGCAATAAAAGTATAAAAAAAGCAAATCAAACTTACATGAAGTCTAAATATATGAACGTGCGTCAATGTTTCATGCAGTGGCGCCCACAATCTTGACTTTGCTAGCTGCTAGAGCCAATGCTAGTGCTGTTGGTGAACATATATGGCATAAATGACTCACACATTTCTACTGCCATGATCCGCTTCCCTGGCTCAATACAAGCTTGCATCTCTCTCTCTCTCTCGCTCTCTCTCTCTCTCTCTCGCTCTCTCTCTCTCTCTTCCCCATGGCTTTCACGCTGTCTCTCGACCTCAGGGCCACCCAGTTCCGCTGGATCCAGAAGGAGGGGCAGGGCGAGCGCCACAGCTGGGGCGTGGACCACGTGTACATCGGGGAGGCCTGCCCCGGCCTCTGCAGCGGCCACGGCTACTGCACCAGCGGGCTGGTCTGCATCTGCGACGAGGGATACCACGGTGGGCCCCTAACCCAAACCACAGCTAGGACGTATCACTTCCTCCAGTAGTCCTTCAGTAGACATGTGACCCAGAGGGATTCACAGGGAGTTGAGTCTGACTGATGTTAATTCATGAGCAGGAACTAGCGGGGGAACTTAGGCTCTAGGCTATACATATTAACGAAATTCTCTGTCTACAATATGATTTATACTGAAATAAATGCTTTTAACTATAATTTGCCAGTCATTGCCCAAAGCTAACTGAAGTGTGGGCCTTAAAATAAAGTGTCATACAGCAATCCATGATTTACAAAGCAGTGCATCGCTGTAGTTTTATGTAATTGATAATTCCTTGAACTAAAAAGGGTAACAATGTAGTTGCAAATGCAAACACACAGCTGGAAGGAAATCAAGTATGGTAAAACACAGAATCAAAAAAACACCTCCACCTCCCACACCCCCAAACATCTCACTCTCGTCCTCCTCTTCTCTTCTCTTCTCTTCTCTGATTGGCCCGTTCCCCGCCTCCCCATCCCCAACAGGCGACGACTGCTCCCTGTCCGGCCGCGACCTGCCCAGCTCCATCAAGGACAACTTCGAGTCGGGCAGCGTGTCCCCGGAGAGCTGGCAGCTGATCCAGGGCGGCGGCGTGGGCAGCGGCTGCGGCCAGCTGTCTCCGCACGCCCACGGCGACTCGCTCTACTTCAACGGCTGCAAGATGAGGCAGGCGGTCACCCGGCCACTGGACCTCACGAGAGCCAGGTACAGGTACTGCCAGCCACCCCCCCCCGCGTCCCTGCACTCCGCTAGACGTTGTTGGACCGCTTGAAGGCGCTGTAAGCGATGCCGTCGTTTTTTTTTTGTGGCTAACTTCCTGTCTTGCCGCTCACTTCCTGTCTTGCGGTAGCTCCTTCTTGTTCAGCCGTTTTCAGTCAGCACTGAATTCCCGTTGCACTGCCCGTATATGGGCAGAGAGGACCGCCTCTTTGTGTTGTTCTCTCTGCTGATTGGATTAAGTTGGAACGGGATACCATAAAATATAGATTTTTGCTGAAGAGTGGAGGGACTGACCGAAAACTGAAATCAGTCTGAATATGGAGCTATTCAACAAATATATATCGCTTACAGTGCCTTTAAGTTTGATTATTCTCCTGTGTTACTCCTGTGCTAGATGGCTAGATCCATTGTGGGTTTGTGAAAATCTATAATTGAGCTTGGATCCTTGAATCCAAGATAAATGTTTGTCGCCAAACTTTTGTTAGTCCATGTAAAGACCATCTACCAGCTAAGAAACACTAACTTCCTTGGCGTCCTTTCCCTGTGTATTGACAAAGACATTTCCAGTATGTTTCATATACCGATAACAGTATATGGATTTTTGCCATCACTTTCACGGTACTCTTGATGTTTCTACTAATGAACTCATTGCATTCATTGTAAGTCTTAACGCCCACCTCGGCCTAGCCCACAGCCTGTACCTCACCGCTGCTGTTCCTCACGCCCTCTCCCCTCTCTCTGTCTCCACAGTAAGATCATGTTTGTGCTGCAGATCGGCAGCGCCGCCCAGACGGACAGCTGCAACGTAGCGCTGGACCGCTCGGACACGGTGGACCGCGCCGTGCTGCTGCAGTACAGCGTCAACAGCGGCGTCAGCTGGCACGTGGTGGCCCAGCACCAGCCCAAGGACTTCATCAAGGCCCAGCGGGTGTCCTACAACATCCCACTGTGAGTGGAGGGAACACCGGCACTAGGGCCGCACCACACTGGAAAGAAAACGTGTTGCCATGTTTTGTCTTTTTGCTTTAATATCGCTGACATCTAGCGATACGAACACATGTGAGTATCGTGATTCCGATACGAAAGCGATATATCGTGCAGCCCCAAATGGCACACAGAGAGAGAGACGATGATGGGGTTTATTGTTGCAAGCATTGATGTGTCAGGAACCTTTTTAAATGGCAGAGCCATGAATCATTGTATTACTTGAAATAGTTTGAGACAAGCCAAAAAGGAGTAAATAATTATCCTTCAACCTTTTCAGTGAGTTTATTCATTCATCTAATCAGGGGAAGAGCTGAGTAGGGCTCTAGAACCACAGGTTCCTGACTCTTGGCCTAGAGGTGCCTGGAAGTGGCCTGGAGGAGCCTGGAAAGGGCCTGGAGGGGCCTGGAAGGGACGGAAAACAAGAAATACAATACGGCCGGGGTCTATTTATGATTTATGGCCAACTCATGAATGACCAACGAGAGTACCTGAACCCACCATGACTAAAATTAAACACATCCTTTCTGCAATCACGATGCGACTCTCTCTTCACTCTCTCTTCAATCCTCCCGTCTGTCATCTCTCGTCATCCCGGTCTCTAACGTTGCGGCTCTGGGCCGCGTCTCTCCCCCAGAGAGGCCAGGGTGAAGGGGGTGATGCTGCGCTGGTGGCAGGCGCGCCACGCTGGTGCCGGGAGAGACCAGTGGGCCTTGGACCACGTGGAAGTCGTTCTGTGAGTACCCAATACCCCAGGAGGTCCCCCCCCCCACCCGTACGTACCCCTCCGCCCCCCCCCCACCCCCGCTCAACCGGGACCCCCCCCTCCTGGCCACGCCCCTCACCAGCACCAGCTCAACCTAATCGATCAAAAACGGGGAGCTCCCATTGGTTGTCCTCCGCGCGATGAGCCGCAGATCGCTGCTTGCTGACGCCGAACAGTGAGTGTTGTGAGGTCGCTCTGCTGAGCTCACAGGAGGCAAAGGATCATACCGTACAGTGCTGCTCTGTGTGTGTGGATGGCTGCTTCGCATACAGCTGCCGTCAGCAATGTGGCATCTCTGCAAAATGTTGCACAGTGTGTCTCCAATTTGCGCAAAAGAACGCAAAGAACGGTGCCATGGATTGTAATCGAGCCGCAAGCAAACGTTGTAGAAATCCAATTTAAATGGACACCTTCAGCCCCTCAAGGTCAAATTGGAGACACAATGTGTTTGCGGGATGCCACGGATGTGCCATGTATCTGCGTATCTACATCGTCACACTAACAATGCATAATCTTTACATGACAACACCATAGGGCATTCTGAATGCATTCCCCTGCATGTGGCTGTGGGTATCGGAGCAATGTTTTATTCATGTTGCTTATCGTTCATCCGGGGCTTGTGCCCAATGCATTCCAAATGCTTCATCAAAGTCATGTGATCAGCACCCAGCCACCAGGGTAGCGACATGGACCATTTGCAGAGCTCACACTGACACAGATGTCCCGCTCAAATAGACTCACACAGGCAGAACCATAGCACACTGCTCCGTGAGGGCCCAAGCTGAGCTGCCCCGCCCAACGCCCTGTCTATCTCACTCTCTCTCTCGCTCTTTCTGTCTCGCTCTCTCTCTTTATCGCACTCTCACTCTCACTCTCAACTCTCTCTCTCTCTCTCGCGCTTTTTCTCTCTCTTGCTTTCTCTCGCTCTCTCTCGCTCTCTTTCCCTCTCTCTCGCTCTCCCTCTCTCTCTCTTGCTCCCTCTCGCTCTCTCTCTCTCTCTGTCTCTCTCTCTCTCTCTCCCTCTCTCTCTCTCCCTCCCTTTCCCTCACATGATTCTCAACCACTGCTGAAACGGGAGCGTGTTTTCCTCACACTTCTGTGCTTCTTGTTTTCTCTCTCTGTTCACCACTCCTCCTCCTCCTCCTCTCACTCCCGCTCCCTGCTCCACCTTTTCTTTCGCTGTCCCCTGCCCTGCCTGTTGACACCACCTGGTTTCATCGCGTGGTCACGCGCTGCTGGTCATGTGACCTCACTCCGCTTGCCCTCCTTCCATGGTCCGCCATTTTTTACTCGATACTCCTCTCCCATCCCCTTCTTCCTCCCTTCCTTCCTCCCTTCCTTCCCTCCAACACTGGCCACCGATGGACGGAGCTGCCGTATCTCCTCTTCTCTCTCTTCCCTCTCTTCCTCCACCCGGGACGGTGTCTGATGTTCTCTCTGTGTGTCTTCACTGTCCTCCGTCACGCTCCACCCCTTTCTGTGGTTCCTTGTGCTTTTTCTATCTTATCCTTATATCTTCCAACTTGTCTGTCTCTCACTCCCTCTCTCTTTCTTTATCTCTCTCTCTCCATCACAATATGTTTCTCTCTCTCTCTTTCTATTTTTCTTCCTCTCTCTCTCTATCTCTCGCTCTCTCTCTCTCCATCACCATCTCTTTATCCCTCTCTCTCTCTCTCCATCACCATCTCTTTATCTCTTTATCTCTCTCTCCATCACCATCTCTTTATCTCTTTATCTCTCTCTCCATCACCATCTCTTTATCACTCTCTCCATCTATCTCTCTCTCTCTCTCTCTCCCACCATCATCAACTCTCTCTCCCTTGTCTCTGGTACTGGATCCTTCTCCCTTGACCGTCTCTCTCTCCTCTCCCCTCTCTCTCTGGGCCCCTGCCCCCCCCCTCACCACCCCGGTCCACCCCCCCCAGGCCCGGGTCTCTGCCCCCCCTGACCTTTCTGCGAGACAGCTGCCCCCTCCACCTCCTGCCCCGCCCCTCTCGTCCTCTAACCTCTGCTCTCTTCTGTATTCTGCTCCCTCTGGCATGGCTGTAGCGTCAGGTAAGTTCTCCGCCTCCCCCTGAATGCAGCCCGCCCCCCTCCCTCCCTGACCCCCCCCCCCCCCCCCCCCAACCCAACTCCACCATCGACCACCACCCACTGACCCACCCACCCACCCACCCACCCACCCAGTCCACCATCTATTCATCCACCTAACCCCACCTCCACCCTCCTCTGCACCCATCACACTGCAAAGCGCTCGTCCCCCTTGCTTACCCTCACACCACCACCACCAGCACCACCACCACCACCCTCTATATATATCGTCCTGCTGTCGCCATACCACCAGCGCCATACTCAACACATGTGGTTTCCAACCTGTTGGCCTGTGACTCCATTCCTAGCTCTGAAAATGTTTGCTGCTCCTCAACTTTAACGTTTATTTAAAATCAATGTCCCGGTGGACATAATCACATCGCTCTACTGCACACTAAGTGTTTGCTCGAGGCTATGAATCATTAGGCAGTCCGTTTGGATATCTCATCTATGAGACAAAAATGGATCTTCAAAGATCAATCGTTAGTAAGCAGCCATCCCTGTGAACAAAGGTCCATATCAGGGGACCCAAAGTGGGGTCACGGCCCACAGGTTTGGAACCACTGCTCCACGCTGTCACACCAGTCCGCTCTCAGGCTATAGGCTATAGGCAGGCCAGCACAGGAAACACAAAGGCACCGCCCGTATGTTTAGATTAACTCCAAAGCTCAAGCATTCACAACGCCTTAACAAACATTAACATTAACAAGAGTTAATCAGGTCACACATCTAAAATCTAGATTAGGTTTCAAAATACAATGTTGTTGTTGTTGTCAGTGCTATGCTGGTGTATGGACACTGAAACAACTTAAATTGTTGTGTTTGCGTGTGTATATGTGTGATGTTAACTGTCACTATATCAATGTTTGCTGAAGGCTCACCAGAACATGTACTTACCGTAGCGTAAATGACACTATAGCCGCCAGCATTGACATCAATCCAGCACCGACATATTAATAACATCCTACTGACACAGTACTGACGTACAACTAGCATACTACTGACACACTACTGACATACAACTAGCACACTACTGACACACTACTGACGTACAACTAGCATACTACTGACACACTACTGACATACAACTAGCACACTACTGACACACTACTGACGTACAACTAGCATACTACTGACACACTACTGACATACAACTAGCACACTACTGACACACTACTGACGTACAACTAGCATACTACTGACACACTACTGACACACTACTGACGTACAACTAGCATACTACTGACACACTACTGACACACTACTGACGTACTACTGACACACTACTGACATACAACTAGCATACTACTGACATACAACTAGCATACTACTGACATACAACTAGCATACTACTGACACACTACTGACGTACAACTAGCATACTACTGACACACTACTGACGCACAACTAGCACACTACTGACACACTACTGACACACTACTGACACACTACTGACATACAACTGACACACTACTGACACACTACTGACGTACAACTAGCATACTACTGACACACTACTGACACACTACTGACACACTACTGACACACTACTAACATACTACTGACACACTACTGACACACTACTGACATACTACTGACATACTAGCATACAACTAGCCCAGTACTAGCGTGCTGGTGGCCCCAGACTAGAGCCCAGCGAGGCGGTGGGCGTGGCTGCGTGGCTCTGCATAGCTCCACTGCTGCTCCAGCCCTCCAGCCTCCTCCACTAAGGCTGTCAAGAGGCCTTGACCCCCAGCCAGGAAGCCCCCCCGCCACAGCCCCCCCCAACACACTGCCACCTGCCTGCTCACAGTCAAACACCATCCACACACACACACACACACACAGAAACACACAGGCCCACACACACGCACACACACACACATGTAGAGACATGCAAGCCGACACACACACACACACACACACACACACACACACTCACACATGCAGAGACACGCAGGCCCCCACACACACACATACACACACATATGCAGCCCCCCCCCACACACACACACACACACGAAGAAACACGCAGGCCCACACACACACACACACACACACACACACACACACACACACACCACACATGCAGGCCCACACACACACACACGCACACACACACATGCAGAAACACGCAGGCCCACACAGACACACACACACACACACACTCACACACACACACACACACACACACGTAGGCCCACACACAGACTCCCAGGCGTCCCACTTTGACCAGTTCCAATCCCTTCCATCTGCCATTCACACATCCACTTTCACAACCCCACCTGCCCACGCTACCCCCACCACCACCACCACCACCCCTACCACACACACACACAGCTCTCCAGCCCCCCCCCGCCCCCCCCATCAACCAACCCACCGCCCACCCCCCCTGCGCCACCCGCCCCCCGCTTCGCAGAGATCCCTGCCTGCCCTGGCTGCACTCCTGGCTCACTGGCACCGCCCTACTGGATGGAAGAAGCAAATGAACAGGCTAAGCAAGAGCGATCTTTGCAGCTTCTCTTCTCTGTTTGTCTCTTGGTTTTTGGAATCCCTCCCTGTCTCCATCCCACTCTGTCTCTCTCTCTCTCTCTCTCTCTCTCTCTCTCTCTCTCTCTCTCTCTCTCTCTCTCTCTTTCTATTTGGCTGTTTTTTCCAACTCTGACCCCCCCCCCACCTCCCACCTCCCAACTCTGACCTCAAACACTGTGACAGGGGTGCATCAGAGCTGTACCCCCCTCCCCTCCCCTCCCCCCCCCCCCTCACCCACCTCCCTGTCACACCCCCCCATTGTCTGCCATAGACGTCCTTGTCCCGTGTGTGTGTGTGTGTGTGTGTCCTGTCCCGTGATACGTGGGTCTGTTTTCTTACAGTAGTGTACAATGTGTGCTAGCTAACGACAACCACACCGTAGCTCGTTCGGCTGCCTCTCACAGCGTGTGCACACCCCCGTGTAGAGTAGCACCTTGGTGGCTCCCGTGTTATTATTAACTCCCTGAGCCCCCCCCCCCCCCCCCCCATAACACCCCCCCCTCCCCCCGGCCCGGTCAGACTAACCACACCGGTGTGTTGATTGTGTGTGTGTGTGTGTGTGTGTGTGTGTGTGTGAGGTCACGGCTGTCACCCTAATGCACTGTTATCCGGCATGGACTCATGGCTGAATGTCAGCTGCATCTGGGCAAATGTGACTAGGAAGTGAGTGGGTGTGTGTGCGTGTGATTGTGTGTGTGCGTGTGTGTGTGTGCGTGTGTGTGTGTGTGTGTGTGTGTGTGTGCACGAGAAGGCCTGGGGATCTCCACTTGCTCACTAATGCTTAACCCCGTTCTCTTCTCTCTCTTTTTTTTTTGCCCTCTTTGTTTCCCACTCTTTTTGTCTCACTGTCTTTGCATCCCTGTAGCACGCGCAAGCAAACCTACATGATGAACTTTGCCAGACAGACCGGCCTGCGCCACTACTACAGCCGTAAGAGGCGGGCACTGCGACTGCATGCCTAGGCCTGTGTGCTGAGAGAAAGGGGATTGGCTTCCTCTGACCTGCCAATCACGCTCCATCCTCCCGTTCCCCCTGACAACACGTTGCCCTGTTGAGTCCCAGCCGCCAGTGGATTCCAGTCAGCCTTAGACCACCCTACCCTACCCTACCCTACCCTACCTACCCTACCTACCCACCCATTCTCAGACACTGGTCATTCAATTGGTTTACACTGCAGCCAATCACAGCCTTCCCCCAAACCCACGCATTTGGCGGGAAGACTTGGAAGGAAGGAGCGGCAAAGGCAGCCATTTTGTTCTTATGGATTCTTTGTTTCGGTCGTTTTTTTGTTTTGTTTTTATTATTCATGGGCCTTTGCGGTTTCCAGTTGTTTTGTAATGATTTGCTGTTGGTTGTTCTGATTCCTGTTCCCAGTTGTGAGGCCGCCTCCCCTGGCTCTGTCCCTTGTCACACCCCCGCCCCCACCCCCACCCCCTCCTCCTCGACCTCCACCTCCACCCCCCCTCCTCCTCCTCCTCCTCCTCCACGTCCTCCACGTCCTCTTACCACACTGTGAAGCCCCAGCGATATTAAACAAGACGTCTGCCCCAGTCGGAGGGCGAAGGCCCCCCCCCCACCCCCCCTCCAGCTCCACTGAGCCGCCCGCCCAGGAGAGAGAGGACCCCCCCACCCCACCCCCACCCCCACCACCCCCCCCACCAAAACCAGTACCAGTATGCCGGGAGCGAGACCCCCACCACCCCGATACGATACAGACCCTGACGAGGAGGAAGCTACGCGGCTAGCCGAAGACGCTAACGGATTTAAAAAAAACAAAAAGAAAGACGGAGAAAAAAAAAAAAAGTCAAAAAAGTCAACAAAAAAAAAAATGCTAAAGAAACGAAGTACGTTGTTCTTGCTGTTCAGTGTGTCTGTGGGTTCAGTTTGTGATGAGTTGACTGTGCTGTTGCGTTTCCATTCGTTTGTTCGTTTTCTACTAATTCATCTACTTTGATGGGAGGGGAGGGAGGGAGGGAGACGGGGAGGGAGGGAGGAAGGGGGGGAGGGGGGGGGAGGTGGGGTTGCTGGGCTCTGTTCTCTGTTCCTTGTTCACGCTGGATGGATGGAGGTAGGGGGGGAGGGAGGGGGGTGGGACGGGGTGGGAGGGGGGCCCCATGCGACCTCCCCCCCCCCCTCCTCCCCTCCCCTCCCCTCCCCTCCACCTGACCTCCACGAGGAGACGAACCGGAGGGACGATTCACGAGAGAGAGGAGAAGAGTTCGAAGAGAAACAAGAAGGAAAAAATAAAAGACTGAATATTGTTTTTTTTGTTTTTTTTATTACTTTTTTTTTTATATATGTTGGTTCCCGAAAAATACAGATATTTATGGTAAATGGCTCTCCACGTAACCTATTTAAAATGCACTGTGCGTGAAAAACCTGTATGTTATTTTCCAGTGTTAAGTTATTAGGCGGTCGTGTCAAGACTGTGACATCTCTCCCCTCTCTCTCTCTCTCCCGCTCTGTCTCTCTTTCTCCTGTGCTGTTTCCCGACCCCCACACCTCTCTCTCTCTCTCTCTCTCTCTGCCAATTTCTGATACCTGGAGGTGAGGTTCTGTTGGTGTTGTTTTTGAAGTCTGTGTACTATGGACCCTCTGCCCTCAGTGTTACTCCAGTATAGCAACGACCTCCTGTATATATATATCTATATCCACTATGGGGACACCCAGCAGCCTTATAAAAGGGAAAATAAAGAACTGCCCAAACCTCATACTGTACACGCCGACCCAGCCCTGTCTTCTCTACCGTGTCTGTGTGTCCGTGTCCGTGTGTCCGTGTGTGTGTGTGTGTGTCCGCGTGCGTGCGTGCGTGCGTGTGTCAAAGATCAGGCAGTATCTTTTTTTATTTAATACATTATTTATTTGTATTTAATATTTGGAATATTAAAACTGCTTCATACACATAATTGGATCTACTGGACAAAACTGCCTCAGCTTTGCAAGACCGGGCACGTCAGTAGGTTCAGCAAGAGACGCACAACTCCGTCGGCCGTCAACAACACTAACCGATGTTGAGTCGAACACAGATGGGACATTGGCTCTCGAGTCCATCCTCTTGATAAAAATCCCTTCCTAAAAACACGTGCGTTGCACTGCAACGCATGTAAACAAGTAAAAACAAGCGCTAAATAATCACGAACGCACCGCCACCGCCAAACCCAGCAGCACCGCGGCCGTCGTGAGCACCAGACCCCGGTCCGGGGCGGCGCGGGGCGCGGCGTTGCAGTAGGGCCAGGGGCAGCAGGCGTAGCTCAGGAGGTACTCCGTCCCTGTGAGGCGGAGCACACGCGTCTGGTTGCAGGTCTCCTTCTCCATGCAGCCGCGGATGGTCAGCGCGCTGTGGTTGCCATAGCGACCGACCCCCTTGAAGCAGAGCTCGCGGGGGGGGCACTCGGTGACCACCAGCTCGGACGCGGCATCCCGCTCCCGGCGCTGCAGGGGGCTGTAGAAGCAGCGCAGGTTGTCGCCCCGCAGGGGGGCTGGGAGCAGCAGCCACACGCACAGCAGGGCGACGCGCAACGCCGAGGAGGACACTCGCAGCCTGCGGGGGGAGGAGGAGGAGGAGAAGAGCGGGCTTTGAAGAGCCTCGTAGCCTATAATATATAGGATATCAATGTATTGAGCAACTCCGAACACGGCCGGTTTGGGGTTACTTGTTCAGACCTTGCTTGGGGTTCTGATAGTTTATGGTGAAACCCTTTGGCTATAGATTATATAAATATAGTTTAAGTCCCTGTTTACGTTCATGCTGAAGCACAGGTGTTCAGCATGTCCATTGATGAAGGCAGAAATACAGGAAACATATCATAGGCCTATACACTATACTTACAATTATTCACAGAAATTATTGAACAAAAGCATATAATTGCCATGGCATCTCACCTGCTCATTCTGCACAGTTTAAAATGCAACCCCCACAAACACAGGTGTCTGTCTGCTCCTGGCTCACAGCTCATGTTGGACGCAAATCTATCGACTCTCAAAAAAGGCCACACCTTCCATTCACACCTAAAACACACACCTGCAGGTCAAATGAGTGCAGTTTAACCAATCAAAGCACAGTGTATAGACCTACCTTTATTGTATTTCTGTGCTACAAGACAAGGAATGCCAATATTGTTGTTATATAATTTAGTTTAATTGCATTTACCAGGAAAATGGTTAACAAGCCACCTGTACCTCTCTGGATTACAAAAAAAATAACACAACCTACATTCATTACACATCTAATATTTTCACGACTTAATGAAGACATTAGATTCATTTTACAACAGTGCGTGTTTCTAGGTGGGGGGTCAAGACAGCGTCCGTGGATGAGAGACTCCTCTTCTATAGGGTGACGTCATTACTCAACGCATCAAAGACGTCAACCCTCGTCTGGCCTTTCGGTGACGTGTAATTGACGCACGAATCCCAGGGCGCCTCGGCGATGACGTTCCTCGCCAGTTGCCCGACGTTGACATCATCCTGCAGGAGGTTGTGTTGCTGGGCGATCAGCCCCAGCAGAGTCTCCAGGGCGCTCTCCGGCCGCGGCGCAAGGTTACAGCGGTCCGCGCAGCAGCACGTGTGGCTCACGTTGTACCGAGTGTCCCGGTACGTCAGGAACTCGTGGGTCCCGCACAGCGCCTCCGCCACGCAGCCCTGAGAGGACAGGACGTGGAGGATTCCGTAGCGGGCCCGGGAGCTGGCGCAGCGCTCGTCTGCCAGGCACCTGGTCGTGCTCCTGACCTCGGGGGCGCAGGGCTGGCCCTTGTGCTGCAGGGGGCAGTGGTAGCACAGCAGCGTGTCCAAGCACAGGCCGGGGAGAACCAGGAGCGGTACCAGCAGCAGTAGAGAGGCGAGGTACCAGCCCGGACGGCTGAATTATAAGACACAAACGTAGGCCTATATAAACACACGCATATATACACACACGTATATTAAACACACAAATATAAACACATACACATAAACACACACACATTGGGATTATCCACGTTAATTGCCTATTCAATTAGTGTCGTTTTTACCTCTGCATTTTCTGTGACTCCATCTTGTGTTGGGTTGTCGGAGTCTGACCTCCTGAAGAAGGAGCTCCCAAGGGACATACTGATTACTAATTACTCACAGCTGGCTCTGGATCCTCTTTTCAATTTAGAGCACACATGTTGGCCCTTCAGGTACACCTTAAAGAGGTGATGTTGTGCCACCATGTGTGATGACATCTAGGTGTACACTCCTACTTAGGATGTCACGAAAACACAGGAAAAGGCTAAAGCGGCTTGTACCCCTTTTAATGCAATAAATACGATTTATTTACTGGTTTATATTTGGCAAAGAAATTAAATAATTAAGCTTTACTTTAAGTAACGGGGAATGAAGATGAGATCGCAGTGCCCTCTGCTGTTGGGTCAGTGCTTATCAATTGGATTTTCCAGTATTTCAATATTGTATTTTTTACCCATGGTGGTACATTGAACATTGGAAATTGCGTTCAATATTCAAGTTTGTAATTAAGCTTCACTATTCAAAAAGGAAAATAACTATGTAATGGAAATCAATGGTCTAATATTCAAATTTAAAGTTAAATATTTGTGCTTATCCCCAGTAGAAACATGTTGCAACACTGTACCATGTTCACATGGGGACACTTTTCACCTTACCAAATTAAACCCCTGCCTTTGAACTGCCAATTAAAGCATCTTGCGGCATGCACACAGTCTGACACAGACATATAGAAATAGACATGTCGGCCTAATAGCAGTTAATACACAAAGGCCTAAAACAGTTTCCTTAACTCTTTAAAGTCACCGCTCATTCTCCAACTCATTTATTATATATAAGCGCCCCATCATGAACTCTGAACGCGACCTTCATGACTGTGAAGGGTCACCCTTTCCTCGTCTGGATGGGATTTGAATAAAGACATTGAACCGATTTTCAGATTTTCATGATCTTTTAATTTTAGAAAAGAGTAGAATAAATAAGAATATTGAATACAATATATAAAATACCACCACGGGTCACAACAGCAAGTGTTGTAATTCGATCTTTGTAAAAATAATTATGTAATGTAAAAGCATTACACAGACCAATCTATAGCATGTTGGCCGTTCTCTTCAATAAAAAGAATAAATTATGTTGTATAACAAAATAGAAGACATTGCTGTCTTCTCTGTCCTGGATTCATCTCTCCCTTGAAAAGGCCAGCTGTCTCTTCTTCACCAAGGACTCCTGTCGGGGTTAGGACAGAATGGTGAACCGTCAGTTAGCATCTCAATTCAGCAAAACTATCAAAGGAGGGGCTATTTGTATTTCAAATGTATATCCTGAAAGATAGTGAGACATCCACTCTGCTCAGCACAGGATCCAATTCAAAAACAACAATATCCTTCTCCATGTTCTTTAGAAGCGCGGCGTGGATAACCTCCACACTTCTAAAGCGTACATATAGGTAATGAACCGTCACACAGGTCCAAGGCGTATGTTATGCTTACTCCCAGCCGCTCCTCCTCCTCGGTGTCCTCGTCTCCCCAGTCTTCCTCCTGCTCTGCCGGGTCGTAGGTGTAGAGAGGAAGGAGCCGGTGGCGTAGCTGATCCAGCCTGGAGCCCAGAGGAACACGCGTTGAAGGACACCAGGGGGTCAAGAGTCACAGGTCAGAGTCACCACCACAGGTCAACCCAACACAACTCCACAACGCCACTCGTTTAAGATGAGTTCGTCGTCCCGTCAATGTGGACCCCGACTCCACGACTCTGAGCTCGACATAGAGTTTAAAGGTTGTCATTATTGAATCGGTTGAATATAGCTCTCTAGGTTGAATACGTGTGTGTTATATATACGTAGAATATGCGTTTGTTACGGTACCTTGCTCTCCGCCTGTAGTAAATCACCTTTAAGAGAAAGGACAAGAACGGATGAAGTTTGTGATAATAATTCAACAGAGGCAGTAGCGACACGTCTGAACTTGTGAGAAAGGAAACGAAAGGTAAGGTGCCAAGAAAACCTGGCACCTTTTTTTTTTATTACACATTAAAAAAAAGGAGTGATCTCCTCCTCACCATGGCCATCAGACAGCCTACCAGGCTGGCCAGCAGCACGGCGGCGAGGACGTAGTAAACAGGATGAAGGGTCCCTTGGGGTGAAAGGTCAGGACGGGTGGCGTTGACGGTCAGCTCCGTGTCCTCCGCCCTGCGTTCCCATCCCCGCTGCTCCAGAGCTCACTTCACACCGCTTTGTTACGTTCCCGGGCAGGGATGACGGTGGTGGTGGCGGCGGTGGTGGTGGCGGTGGTAGTGGTGGTGGCGGTGGTGGTAGTGGTGATGACGGTGGTGGTGGTGGTGGTGGTGGTGGTGGTGGTGGCGGCGGTGGTAGTGGTGATGACGGTGGTGGTGGCGGTGGTGGCGGTGGTGGTAGTGGTGATGACGGTGGTGGTGGCGGTAGTGGTGATGACGGTGGTGGCGGCGGCGGCGGCGGCGGCGGCGGCGGCGGCGGAGTCACTGACCTCAAGCTCTTAGAGACGGAGTACCACTGCCGGGTTGAGAGCTCTGTGTCGCGGCTCCCTGCTCCGGCTTGAGACGAGTCGACTGACTGGAAGGACGCATTCCACGCGGGCACTCGGGAGTGACACTGCTGAACTTCCTCCTCAGAGGGAGGTAGTTACTGTAAGAGACGTCAACCTCTTTGCCTGCAGCTCTAGCGAATGCGTGCCACTGGCTGGGCTGTAAGGCGACGGTGCTTAACCTGAACATGAATCAGACTCGTCTGATGTGGAGTTGGGACGGGCAATACGTAGCCGAGGTTGACGCAACTGCACGTGACGAGCACCGAACACAAAGGGAGAGAGAGAGAGAGAGAGAGAAAGGGAGCCAGCTGTTAAATACCTCAACTCGATGGATGACATTCCAGAGCGAGGAGTGTGTATCACCCGCTCCTCGCCTCGCTGTGCGTTTCCCGTTAAGCGGTTACCCTTAACCATAAGGACAAGGACATGAATGAGCTATTAAATAACATTAGTTAATGCAGTAATAAGCAGTAGTAGGCATAAGGGAAGGGTAAACAATTTATGAAATAATATTGTTTAGGGTAAGCTAACCCTAACAGCTTTAAATAATGTATAAATGAGTAACGTAGTTGACATGAACACCATAACCTTATTCAACATTCAACTCCATTATTAGGCTTGAACACCACTCGTAAATGACTACTAGAGCATTAGCACATTAACTCTTATGTTAAAAGGCTAATGCTATATATAACAATGCTTATTACCGCATTAACTGGTGTTAATTAGTGGTTACTTAATGAACCCTTAGAGTATAGTAAGTAGTGTGTGTGTGTGTGTGTGTGTGTGTGTGTGTGTGACAGTAGCGGGGTTGGGGGCTCAAATACCGCTGGGCCCTCCCCCTGGCCCCTGCTAGGACTGTATGCCCTTAGGATAAAATCAAAATATATATTTAGTGTCCATCAACATAATCACCCATTGTGTGAGGGAGCATCACTGCATCCACCACACAGCACACAGCTGTTGGTGGACGCACATCTGTGTCTGCGTTTTGTTCCGACCCTCGGTCATGTCTTCCTGTGGTTTATTTTTAACCTTCGCGTCCCCCCCGCGAGGTGAAAGGTCAGGGGGCTAGATCCGAAATGGCTAAATCCAATCTAGACCACCCTCAACAACGCAACACAATGCAAACAGACCCAGATGTGGTCAGTAGAATTTGAAATCTGTAGCATTCAAATCGTTCTACTTATCTTGGCTTTGCAGCGGGGAAGTGAGCGTGCGCTGCGTGTGTTTCTCTGTCTTCCCCAGCAGGGGGAGCGTTGTTGACGGCCACAGGGAGAGAGGATGTGGGAGGGAAGGGGGAGGAGAGGAAGGAAAGGGTTTACAGTCAGAGACTTCATTTCTATTCTAGTTTAACCTGCCGAGCATTGCCGGAGAAACGGCTTCACCGGAATGGATTAGTTGAAAGGTAAGTCCCTGCCAGCCATCAATATAAACTTGTTTTAGTTAGTTAAGTTAGTTACTTAGTTATAGGGCAGAGATTACTTTCATTCTTAGATTTTAAGTTATTACAGATAGAAAACTTGGGAATGGTCCACTGGTCATGTATGATGATGTATATAATATTTAAAGAGCATGTCATGGTTTTAGTACCTGTTCTTTAACAACAATAGAGTTAAACACATTTCTCTGACAACGATAGAGTTTAATCAAATTGTATTTGTTTGTTTTGTAATTTTCAACGTGTCCATAAGAAACAATACAACACATATTCGTGCCTAAACAGTAATCCAGCATGCTTTATGCTAGAGAAAGGCCACT
>NC_140283.1:18200881-18318381 GCF_964030765.1 Micromesistius poutassou
AGTCAGGTCAGTGTCCCTAGAGCACCAGACTGAGCCTTTAGTCTAACTTTAGCATACATATATGCAACATATATTGTTGACAGCATGACAGCTTTTGACTTTGTTAGTACAACTTAGTTAAATAAAAACAACAGTCTGGGTGATGAAACTCTCCTGGCCGTACTAAAGTTACCGAGCTATTTGGCTGAATAACTTCCTGGTAACTGATCTGCCAAGGAGCATTTAGCAACAACAAATGTGAACAGCAGCAACAGAGCACTTTGGTCTTTGTGATAAGACATTTTGTAAAGTACTTTATATCTTTTAATTACTTGTTAAAAGATTATATTGATAACAGTTTAGTGAAACCAGGAGAGACAGCAGCGATGGTAATATCACCCAGACTGGTATTGTCCTTTAGGCAAGGCAAGGCAACTTTATTTATATAGCACTTTTCATACACAAGGCAGACTCAAAGTGCTTCACATATAAACATTGTCATACAATAAAAGAAAATAATAGACAAGTAAAAAGTAAAATAGATAGAAAATAAAGGCAAAGTTTAGAAAAGCAGAGTTAAAAAAATGCATTTTAGAAAGTGAGAAAATAAAGGCAAAGTTACTAATAAAATAAAAAATAGAAGCATTGTAGATTTAAGATTTAGCAGAAAGCTAAAGCAAACATAAAAGTCTTCAGTCTTGTTTTAAAAGCTGTCAGAGTTGGGGCAAGTCTTAAATCCTCAGGGAGTTTATTCCAGCTATTTGTTGCATAGTAAGTAAATCCTGCTTCCCCATGTTTCGTGTTGACTTTGGGGATAATTAACAGATTGGTCTCAGAGGATCTTAGTGGCCTAGAAGGCTTATGTAGTGGAAGCATATCAGTTAAATATTTTGGCCCTAAACCATGTAGGGATTTATAGGTTGGCAACATGATTTTTAAATCAATTCTCTGACATACAGGGAGCCAATGTAAAGATTTAAGAATTGGTGTAATATGTTCACATTTTTGGTCTTTGTTAGAACTCTAGCAGCAGCATTCTGAACAAGCTGTAGTTGCCTTAGAGGTTTTTTTTGGGAGACCTGTAAGGAGACCATTGCAGTAATCAAGCTTGCTAGTGATAAAGGCATGTACAAGTGTTTGTAAGTCTTCGGTAGACATGAGCCCTCTAAGTCTTGCTACGTTTTTAAGGTGATAATATGCAGATTTTGTAACTGATTTGATGTGACTGTCGAAATGTAAATCTGAATCCACGATAACCCCTAGATTTCTGGCTTTGATTGAGGTTTTCAGGGACAGAGAGTGAAGGTGTTGGGTAACTTTAAGCCTTTCGGTTTTAGCACCAAATACAATTATTTCGGTTTTGTCCTCATTTAGTTGAAGGAAATTTTGGCACATCCAGTCTTTGACTTGCTCAATGCACTGGCACAACAGATCTATGGGCTGATAGTCATTTGGTGATAGAGATACATAGATTTGCATGTCAGCATAGCAGTGATGGTCAATATTGTTATTTTGCATGATTTGCCCTAGTGGGAGCATGTAGATGTTGAATTGAGAGGGTCCTAAGATCGAACCTTGTGGGACTCCACATGTCACGTTTGTTGATTCTGAAACAAAGTCGCCAATGGAAACAAAGTAGTTCCTATTTTGTAGGTAGGACCTAAACCAATTTAAGACTGTGCCTGAAAGCCCTACCCAGTTTTCTAATCTGTCCAAAAGTATTGTATGGTCTACAGTGTCGAATGCAGCACTGAGGTCTAGTAGCATTAGTATTGAGATTTTGCCAGAGTCTGTGTTAAGACGGATGTCGTTTACAACTTTAATAAAGGCAGTCTCGGTGCTGTGAAGGGGTCGAAATCCGGATTGGAAGGTGTCATAGCAACCAGTTGATGCCAGGAAGTCACTAAGTTGCTGGAGGACAACTTTCTCAATGATTTTACTTATGAAGGGTAGATTTGATATTGGTCTGTAGTTGTTAATAATAGAGGCATCTAGGCTCCGCTTTTTTAAAAGGGGTTTGATAACTGCAGTTTTTAAGGCTTTTGGGAAAGTACCTGATTGGAGAGAGTTGTTAACTATTTGCAATATGTCTATTGCTAGGCAGTCAAAAACATTCTTAAAGTGGTTGGTAGGTAAAGTATCAAGGCAACAGGTGGATGGCTTCAGTTGTGTCACAGTTTCCACAAGAGTTTTAGAGTATGACATTAAAGCAACATTGCCACGTTACTTTTGCCTGAATATGGTGGTAGTCCAGCATTTTTGTTTAAAGTGGAGACATTGATGGCGCGTCTGATGCCTTCAATTTTATCAGTATAAAATGCTGCAAACTCATTGCATTTCTGAGTGGAATGAAGGTCAGGTGGAATTTGTGTTGGGGGCTTGGTCAGTCTGTCAACAGTTGCAAATAGGGTTTTGGAATTATTCGTATTGGTTTTAATGATATTGGAGAAAAATGTTTCTCTAGCACTTTTTAAGTCTAAATTGTAGGCACGGAGGCTCTCTTTATAGATGTCATGGTGAATATGAAGTTTTGTTTTACGCCATATGGGTTCAGCCTTCCTGCATTCTTTTTTTCTGGGCTGTTACAAAAGCAGCTTTTCTCCAAGGTGCCTTTTGCTTTCCAGAAATCGTTTTAACCTTATAAGGTGCAATGACAGCTATGACTTTCAAAATTTTCAAATTAAAGTTTTCTAAAAGATCATCAGCAGAACATGGGTTGAGAGGTGGTAGCAAGGAGATGGCCTTTTTAAAAAGTACATTAGAATGTTTATTGATATACCGTTTTTTGACAGTATTTGATTTTGTCTGTATGTCGGGAATAAAAGATATATTAAAGAAAACACAGAAATGGTCAGACAGTGAAGGATCAGTCACAGAGAGATCTGAAACATTGAGACCCTTTGTGATAACCAGGTCTAGAGTGTGCCCCTTACAATGAGTAGCCTCTTTCACATGTTGAGACATTTCAAATGTGTCCAAAATGGTAAAAAGTTTTTTTGCACACTTATCATTAAAATCATCAGTATGAAAATTGAAGTCACCAGTTATAACTAGACAGTCAAAGTCTGTGGAGATGCTAGACAATAATTCTGTAAAGTCATCGAAGAAATTTGCAGCGTATGTGGGTGGCCTGTAAATAATTAATAGGAGAACTCTGGGAGAACATTTCAATACAGCACAAAGGTATTCGAATGATGGAAAATCACCAAATAGCATCTGTTTCCCCTGAAATACATTTTTAAATATAGCAGCAACCCCTCCACCTTTTTTTCCAGATCTACATACATCAAAAAAGTTATAGTTGGGAGGAGCTGTCTCTATCAGAACGGTTGCACTGTTATTTTGTTCTAGCCATGTTTCAGTTAAAAACATAAAAATCCATTTGAGAAGTGGTAATAAAATCCTTAACTAAAAAAGATTTGTTATTAAGAGACCTAACATTAAGTAGACCCATCCTGATAGTGTTATTGATAAGCTTTAAGGTTGATTTTGGTTTGGAGGGAATAGGTATGAGATTTGAGAGGTTAGCAGTTAGCAAGTTTCCCTTTGTTTACTCTCTTAGTGATTACAGCAGGAATGCAGGCAACCTTGGGTTCAACAGATTATGCAAAACTTCCTTTGTGCTGTGTCTACGGCTGAACCCTTTTTTGTCTCAGTAAAAATTAGGACTACTATCAGTACAGGGAGGGGGGGGCTGGGGCGCCCTCCGCTTGGGTGTTATCAGACTGTGGTCATGACATGGGGATGGTATCATTGACGCAGATGCAAGTTTAATGCCAACATTTCTCAGTTTCTTAAATTCATCTGGAAAATCATAAAGGGAGGAGACAGTGGAACTGGAGTTGTCGTTGTGGCTATGGGAGAGATGAGGCTGGTGGTCATCATCGATGGGGGAGTGCTAGAGGTCATCATCGATGGGGGAGTGCTGGAGGTCATCGTCGATGGGGGAGTGCAGAGGAGGGGGGTGGCCGTTCCTCGCCAAGCCAGCATCAGCAAAGGGGGGAGGCATGGTGTCGATGGTGTCGGGCAGGCTGTTGTCTCTCTTCAAGGTCTGCGGTCTGTCTGCTATCTGTGTGTCAGATAGTGGGACAGTAGATGTGTGGGGGAGGCTGTAGTCTCGCTTCTTCTCATGGTGGGAGAGTGAGAAGAGAAGATTGTCCCTTAACAGTTTTGAGCCTAACCTGTTTGGGTGTAGGCCATCTGATCTGAAAAGATATTTGCGTTTAAGTTAACTTTAGAGTGTAATAAGTGTATTTATTGATATTTATTGTGTAACCAGTGTTATTACTCCATTTCATGGTGTAGTACATGGGTTCTAATTTCATCATTCCCAGTGTAATAAGCGTGTTTTTTAACCAATGTTATGAGCCCTCCTTCACATAGTGTAATGCATGTGTTAAATGTCCTCATTCACGGTGCAATAAGCGCGTTTCCTCCCTCAGAACGGGATGAACATCAAGGTGATCACCGAGGTGGTGCAGACCATCAGCACCCTCCTGTGCGGGGTGTCTTCCCAGCAGCTGGAGGAGGCCATCGGCATGCTCAATCGGATCAACCCCGCCCCCCTGGTACGAACCAACGGACTACAGAACAACATGGCTGACTGGGCGTTGCACATTCAGATGTGTGTTTTTGTGTGTTGTAGTCCTGATGAGTGAGGTGGTTTACGCTCCAGGTCATCGCACTGAGTTTATACGTCATGTACAACGCAGGCAGAAAGCGAAACTCTCTTTAGAGTCAAACAGCATTCCAGTGATGGTCTTTCTACACGCACCCCAGGCATTGCCTCGCTCCACTGAGTCCGTTTCTGATTTTCAGTCGCTCTTTTTTTTGTTGTTGTTGTTTCAGGCTGGTAAAGAGATGCAACATTGTGAGATGGGTGAGTGAAGCAGATTCATTCTTGTTGTTCTTGTGAAAAGATGTGGTTATGCACAGATTATCTGCACACATGATGTTTTAATGTCACCACAGTCACTCCACCCACACCAAGCATTTCCTGTTGCCCTTCCCCTCCATTCAAATTACCTTTTTTTTTTTTAAATGACCTTCACTTTCGTTTTGTTTGTCTTGTAACTGCCAAGATAGTTTTCTATGCCTTTTTGGATGAATGTGTTGTTAACCCAAAAGTGAATCACTAGAAAGTTGAATGGTGCTTGTGTTTACATTAGACAGGTACACAAGAAGATGCAGCATTGATGATTCCAGAACTCTATCCTAAGGTGTGTGTGTGTGTGTGTGTGTGTGTGTGTGTGTGTGTGTGTGTGTGTGTGTGTGTGTGTGTGTGTGTGTGTGTGTGTGTGTGTGTGTGTGTGTGTGTGTGTGTGTGTGTGTGTGTGTCAGTGCTGGCCCTGCTGCAGCAGGCCCTGCTCCAGCTGCTGCAGGTGGTGTTCGACAGCTTCCAGGCCGACTTCAGGGGCCCGGCGCTGGCCCGCGACTCTCTGCCGCGCCGCATCGAGGAGAACACGGAGATCCTGCAGTTCACCGCCACCGCTCTCTACAAACTGCAGCCCAACTGGTTGGACAGGTGGGCCCGCACGCGCGCACACACACACACACACACACACACACACACACACACACACACACACATAGGGACGCAAACACACATAGGGACGCAAACACGCACACTCATCCATAGACACACACACACACACACACACACACACACACACACACACACACACACACGTACACACACACACACACGTACGTCATTATTCTTGTTTTTACTCGACACACATAAACAACAGGACCACACTCTCATTTTGTGGTATCAAGTACATGCACACACACACACACACACACACACACACACACACACACACACACACACACACACACACACACACACACACACATCACACATCTGCATGCACGCACACACGCGTGCGTGTAAAAGAAAACGCCAACAAAGCAAAGTCCCCAGAGCTGAACGTCAGACATTGACAGGCGTTCTCAGCTGAACGGTGATGGTGAACTGTGTGGATTGTCTCTGTCATTCTTCTAGTTTTGATTACTTTTCCCTCTCCTGTGTTCTGACACATGGAGGGAAGAAGCTCTGCGAGGCCGCCGTGTCGGAGAACATCAGCACCGCCCTGTCGCTAGGCAACAAGATCCAGTGCAACCGAACGTGAGGGCGCGTGATCGTTTACAAAATATCACTGTGTGTGTGTGTGTGTGTGTGTGTGTGTGTGTGTGTGTGTGTGTGTGTGTGTGTGTGTGTGTGTGTGTGTGTGTGTGTGTGTGTGTGTGTGTGTGTGTGTGTGTGTGTGTGTGTGTGTCAGTCACTCAGTGACATGTCCGCCTGCTGCAAGAATTCTTGCTGTCCTAAAACTGAAACCTAAAACTTCAGTTTAGTTTGTCTCTCCACTTCCTTGTGTCTTAGAACTTAGAAGTCTGTCTGTGTGTTTGCGGGTGTGACCGACTGACTCTGCGTGTGTGTGTGTCACTCAGTGACACACACACACCGCCTGCTGCAAGAATTCTTGCCATCCTAAAACTGTTTCCGTTGAACTTAGAAGTGTGTCTGTCTGTCTGTCTGTCTGTCTGTCATGGGGGTACTCGTGTGTGTGTGTGTGTGTGTGTGTGTGTGTGTGTGTGTGTGTGTGTGTGTGTGTGTGTGTGTGTGTGTGTGTGTGTGTGTGTGTGTGTGTGTGTGTGTCATGGGGGTACTCATGTGTGTGTGTGTCCTGGTCGGTCCCAGGATGGTGTTCCCCATGCTGGCGAACACGCTGCCCTTTGAGTCCATGCTGAGCTTCCACCTGATGGGCTGCAAGCATGGCAAGAGCCAGGAGGCTCTGCGCTGGGCCGCGCTGCCGCTGTTCAGCTGCAGGTACACCCAGACACACACATTGTGCTGTTAGAGTACATGTACCATTAACATGTCATTCGCACAGCCGTTACAGTGTCTAAAGGCTACAGCAAAGTATCATTTTCTGTGTGTGTGTGTGTGTGTGTGCGTGTGCATGTGTGTGTGCACGCAGGGCTCTTGTGAACGGGACAGTACTACTGGGCATGTCCTCGCTGGTGGAGCCCCCGGGCCCTCCCACCCCCTCCCTGACGGACGGCCTCCAGCAGCCCACCGGGGTCATACTACAGGTCAGCCCACCCCCCCACCCCCGCCACCCCACCTAGTAGTGGTCACATCACAAACTGCACCTGTTCCGCCCCCCTGTCCCGGACTGTGACTGACGTGGTGCTGCGGTGTGTGGCAGCAGTAGCTCAGCGGGTTGGGAGAGCGGGTTGACTGGTAACCGGAAGGTCACTACTAGCTCAATCCCCGGCTCCTCCTAGCCGAGTGTCGAGGTGTCCCTCAGCAAGGCACCTAACCCTGACCCTGCTCCCGACGAGCCGGCTGTCGCCCTGCGTGTGGTTGACTCCGCCGTCGGTGTGTGTGAACGTGTGCGTGGATGGTTGTTAAGTCGCTTTGGATAAAAGCTGAATCCCCCTCAATGTAAACGTGTACACGTGTCCGTGTGTAGCTGGACTTCCCCGATGAGTTTGAGTGGCGGTACCAGAGGCCCGCCGTGGCGCCGGGGGCGGTGCTGTTCAACGAGTCGTTTGAGGAGCTGCAGAAGAAGATGTCGACGCTGTCTAAGAAACACTGCATCTGCTTGTGAGTAGGAGCACCGTTGTTTACTTCTGTCACAGGTTAGCGAGCGGGTCAGTGGGTTTGAACGGCCCAAACAGTAAAACGTCCTTTGCAGACGCGCGTTTTACTTTTTCTTAAGATCGCTCAACGCTTACTTACAAACCTCGGTCTTTGCACCGTGACCCACCGCCTCCGCGTTTTTCCCCCCTCCAGTCTGACGGAGAACGAGCGGGCCTTCCTGTGGTCCAAGAGGCACGGCGCCGTGCCCGGCGTCACCTACCTCCACCTGCTGCTGGGCGGAGCCCCCTCCTGGAGGCCCGGGGACCTGCCCGAGATCTACGGCGTGGTGGACCACTGGCCCATCTCCACCCCCGAGGAGGCCCTGTTCCTGCTGTCGGACAGGTGAGGCACCCCGGGGCGGTCAGGTGACACCGGGTCGGTCAGGTGACCTGGGTTGGTCAGGTGGTCGCTCTGAGACCCTTTATGCTTCCGGAAGAGTTGTGCCGAATTTCCGTTTATTAATTGTTCCGAAGAAAGCTAGTTTTGTACGACTCTACTTTATTCCGACATTTGAAAATGGAACATATCAGTGTAATTAAATTTGATTCATGTTCATGTGGAAAATCAATCGTTGTGCCCTCATGGGATTGGTCAGCCATCGCAGAGGCTTATGGGTAGTGTAAGTGATGTCATGGAAATGACTAAACAGCAATCAAGGTGAAACATTTACATTTATTGGTTGCCACAGTAGTTAAATGCTATTCCTTCCTTGCCCTGATTACTGATAGAATCAGTTCATGAATCATTCATGAACTGACGGTATTCAACACAACAATGAGTCCAAGATTAAAATACTGCAGACGTTACAGAACGCAATTCCACAAGTCTTTGTACTGATTCAGATTGATCTTATTGTTATTATTTAATTGGAATATCGTTTTTGTGAACGTAGAACTGTTTGAGTCACCCCCACACACTCCTCTTACGCACTTGTTGTATGTTGTACGTCCTTGCACTTAAAAATAGTACTTCCTGAGGCACCTTATCGTAGCTGTCTTTGTTGTATACGGGGAACGGGTTAACCTCACAACTGTTAGTGCTTGGCACTTGTTCTATGAACATCCTGACTGTACCGACAGCGATATATTGTTTATTTTTCTTCTCACAAATGTACTTGTTGTAAGTCGCTTTGGATAAAAGCGTCTGCTAAATGTGAATGAATCACGGTATTGTGATACGAGCTTGATGAAGTCGTGTCCCGACTCCCGGTCCAGTTTCCAGGACCCCACGGTGCGGCGGGCGGCGGTGCAGCTGTTTGAGCAGCTATCCCACGGACAGCTGGAGGTCTTCCTGCCCCAGCTGGTACAGGTAGGAACAAACCTCACCTTCACCTTCCCCAGGTCAATGTAAAACAAAAAGATCAGAGGAGAGTGAAGGTCTTATTTTCCAATATAAAACAGTCGAAAGAGGACTTTATTCAGCAGTTGTGATCATTTGTTATTTCACCTTCTTGTACATTCATTATACAGCAGTTGGTTCCGACTGAGCCATTTGATTGGCCAAGAGGCCTAGCATGAGAGGTGATAGAGTTCATGGATCACTCTACTGTACAGGTGTACTGTAGTTAATAAGCCTAGGAGATTGTAGGCTGTTAACCCATCAGAATCAGCCATGCCGCCAAAGCGCCGGGTCAACAGACTCTTATTTAACCGGCAATAAACTGAAGCATCCAGATAACGGACCGCGATACAGAGCAGCTAGCCGCCTGCAGAAACGTGCAGACCTACGCAAAGCAGCCAACCAGTGTGCAGGAAAAATACTTGTGTTGCTTGGCAACAGTCCAGTAGCGGTGCTATTTGTTGTTTGGAGGAGCCGGATTAAATGATTAATTAAGCAAGCAAATTATAATCAGCTCTCGCTTATTAAAGTTAACGACTTGAGGTCAGCCAGACCAACGATTATCACGGCTGTGATTATCGGTGGTCCTTTATTCGGTCGTAGGTCCAGGCCATAGGCAGAGTGCCGCGGATAATCACAGCGACTCCCTCTTGTGTGATAATGCTTGCATTTTACATTTCTTATTCAAATTATTTGATTTGATTGTTGTTGTTTTTTAGTAATTGTCCTTCTTCAAATCTTCAAAATGTGACTCATGTCGATGTGAAGCCCTCTGAACAGACTGAATGAGTCCTGGTGATATTTGATGTCGCGCTATAGAGACCCACCCGCCTAGCCCTGAGTGACGACGGTGGTCTGTGGTGTGTGGTCTGTCCCCCCCCAGGCCCTGAAGAGCGAGTGGGAGCTGGACGGAGCGCTGGTGATGCTGCTGCTGGACAGGTCTCTGAGGAGCGTCAGGGTCGCCCAACAGCTGTACTGGTGAGCTGGGGGGGCCGAGCTGCAACCATCATCACAACAGTAATGTTACAACAGTAATGTTACAAGAGTAATGTTACAAGAGTAATGTTACAACAGTAATGTTACAGTCCTCTGCTACCCAGACACAACGCAGTGTTAGGGGGATGAAGTATGCTGGCTTTACTGTTTGGATATGGATGGATGGACGGACTTTATTCTTTATCCCAGAGGGGAAATCTGGTCCAATATTAATATAAAAAGACTAAGGGTAATAATAAAAGTACGAAAACGGTCTCAAAAGAATCAAACATGAAGTAAACCAAAAACGAGTATTTATGCTTACAGCATTAATTGTAACTCAAGTGTGTAACACACGACCCTGGCCTCAGTGCTACTAGCACACCGTTTTGACCAAAGTCTGTCTCGTCTGTGTCTCTGTCTCCCCTCGTCGTCGTGTGTCTGTCTGTCCCCGTGGCGGCGGCGGTGGCAGGCTGCTGGTGGACGCCCTGCTGGACGGGCCCTACCAGGCCTGGCTGGGGAAGGTGCTGGGGGCCCTGAAGCACTGCCTGGGCCGCGCCCTGAGGAGGGAGCTGGAGCAGCAGGCCCAGCTGGTGGTGCTGCTGACGCAGGCCGCCGAGACGGTCCGCCTGGCCGACAAGACCAAGCGCAAGGTAAGGGCGGCCGGCCTCTCCGCCCGTCACCACCATCACCTCCGTCACCACCGTCACCTCCGTCACCACCGTCACCTCCGTCACCACCGTCACGTCACCTCCGTCACCTCTGTCACCACCGTCACTACCGTCACCACTGTCACCTCCATCACCACCGTCACCTCAGTCACCACCGTCACCTCCATCACCACCGTCACCTCCGTCACCACCGTCACCACTGTCACCACCGTCACCTCCGTCACCACCGTCACCTCAGTCACCACCGTCACCTCTGTCACCACCGTCACCTCCGTCACCTCCGTCACCACCGTCACCACTGTCACCACGTCACCTCCATCACCACCGTCACGTCACCTCTGTCACCACGTCACCTCCGTCACCACAGTCACCACCGTCACCTCCACCACCACCGTCACCTCAGTCACCACCGTCACCTCCATCACCACCGTCACCTCCGTCACCACTGTCACCACGTCACCTCCATCACCACCGTCACCTCCGTCATGTCACCTCTGTCACCACGTCACCTCCGTCACGTCACCTCCGTCACCACCATCACCTCCGTCACCACCATCACCACCGTCACCTCTGTCACCACGTCACGTCACCACTGTCACCACCATCACCACCGTCACCACGTCACCACTGTCACCACCGTCACCTCCGTCACCACGTCACGTCACCACTGTCACCACCGTCACCTCCGTCACCACCGTCACCACGTCACCTCCATCACCACCGTCACCACCATCACCTCCGTCACCACCGTCACCTCCGTCACCGCCGCCCATCGACCTATCCCTCATCGGTGTTTCATCCTCAGAGGGACGTTTGCAGATGTTTGAGCGACCGACTGTTTGAGCGACTGACGTTTGTTTGTGCGTTTGACAGTTTAAGTGTCTGACTATTTGAGCGTCCGACTGTTTGATGGTCTGACTGTTTGAGCGTCCGACTGTTTGAGCGACTGACTGTTTGTGCGTTTGACAGTTTAAGTGTCTGACTGTTTGAGCGTCCGGCTTTTCCGCCCCGCAGGAAGTGCTGGAGAGGGAGCGGTGGAAGCTCAACGACTTCTTCATTGACGGGAAGACGTGCCGCCTGCCGCTGGACGCGGCCGTCCAGGTGACGGGCGTGGACGTGGAGGTGAGGAGAGAGAGAGACCTGCTCAGGACCATATATGGGCTTGTACATCAGGATGCATCATGGGATTTATTTGATGGCGATACTCCTACCACTTTGAGTCAAGAGAGCCGTAGGACGGTGACAAATCAGTTCATGATTAATTACTAAACAATAAACGTTACAAACCAACGCAATAATCCCCATGGTCCTCTGCTCCCAAAATGGAGGCGGTTTGCGTTATGACCTTGTGACGCCCAAACCCTATTCTGCCCCCGGAGGAGAGTGTGATGCTCTGTGCCGTCTCCTCCAGGCCTGCAAGTTCTACAACTCCAACGCGGCGCCGCTGGACATCTCCTTCATCTGCACCGACTCCCTGGCCAAGAAGATCAGGGTCATCTGCAAGGTGGATACGAGTACCCAGTACCTTAATGAGTACCCCGTATATTAATGACGTCAGGCAGCCGGGCACAGCCACCCCGGGGTCTCTGTGGATGATGAGGGGACCATGTGACCCTGTGAACAATAACGACGATCGTAACCAGATGAATGAACCGGTCATGATGGTGCAGTATCGCACGCTAGCTTATAAAACGTTCATCAGATAAAGATGTGAGCTGCACTAACCTCAGCTAGACGGCTATATCGCCTATATCTATAGCTAAAGTGTGTGTGTGTGTGTGCGTGTGCGTGGTTGAAACCATCCCATGCCCTTTCTGATTAAATGCATTAAGGTGACTCTTTTGATAATGTCCAAAGCAACAATGAGTGCTTTCAACAATGAAGACATAACACAAACGGTGCAGTGACTTTAGGGTACGAGTTGCGTCACCAGTGTGCCCCAGTGACCCCAGCGGTTGTGTTCCCCCAGACCGGAGACAGCCTGCGGCAGGATGCGCTCATCATGCAGATTGTGCGCGTGATGGACCGGGCGTGGCTGGAGGAGGGGATGGACATGCGCATGGTCACCTACAGATGTCTGTCCACCGGGAAAGACCAGGGTCAGCTGAACCTTTAATCCATCTGTCCTCATGATTACCCCATTATCCAGGAGCCTGCTATAGAGACAGGTGTCTAACCTCGTGTCTATGTGTGTCTTTGTATTTACCATTTCATTAAGCAGTCACTTTCAGTCAGGCTTTCAGAAGTCACTTTGTGTCTGTCGTCTCTTTCCCTGAATTTATATTTGTACGTTAAAGGTCCCATATTATACCACCAGGTGTGAGTGTGATTAGCCGTCACAAGCCGTTTTGGAAATCAGCCTCTTCTGACATCACAAGTGGGCGTGTCCACCTAGATGTATGACGGACACATCTAGGTGGACACGCCCACTTGCGATGTCAGAAGAGGCAGATTTTCACACTCACACCTGGTGGTATAATATGGGACCTTTAATAAGGAGCAGGTGGGGTTTAGGGGCATCGGGGCTCAAACCCAGAACTTATGGATTTGGGATTGGACCTGGACTCTCTCTGTGGTGTTCAGGTCTGGTGGAGGTGGTGAAGGACGCCGTCACCCTGGCCAAGATCCAGCAGGAGTGGGGGCGCGGGGGGGCTCTCCGACAGGACACCCTGGAGAAGTGGTTCCACATGAGGAACAAGACCAAGGACAGCTACGACGAGGTCAGACCCCCCAAAACCACCACGTCTTTGATTGGGATCTTCCTACCAGCTGTGATTGCTTTAGATGGGTGCTATGGGCATAAGTCACCTAGCGGCCGTTTTGGATCTGAAAGCTAGTTCTGGAGGGAGCTGAATAGATCTAGCAGCCATCTTGGTTCTACATTTTAGCTGGGTGGAGGAAACGGAATGGCACGACCTGGCAGCCATCCTGGTTCCATCTCAGCTCTAAACCTTAGGTGGGGATGGTGGCGATCTGAATGCGTAATTCCTCGGATAGCGTTTAGATCCAAAAATGTCGGTAAGGTGAGCTTAACTCCATGCCGAGCGGCCGCGACCCAACTCGACCAGCCAGACCCCGCAGTGCGGTAATTCAACGTGTTGTGTGTGTGTCCCTCGGTGGTGCCTGCAGGCGGTCCTCAACTTCCTGTACTCGTGCGCGGGCTGGTGCGTGGTCACCTTCATCCTGGGGATCTGCGACCGGCACAACGACAACATCATGCTGAAGCGCAGCGGCCACATGTTCCACATCGACTTCGGCAAGATCATGGGCAACGCGCAGAAGTTCGCCAACATCAAAAGGTACGTTTCAGGAACAGCGAAGGTGTTATACTAATGATTAGGGCTGGGCGATTAATCAAATTTTGATCGCGATTTTGATTTCAGAGTGAAACGATCACCAAACTAATATAATCGAGTTGAAACTATTAATTTTTTTTTTTTTATTTATAGAAATTGCAGAACAGCTGGATTCATATCTGGACATTATTTTCTATTTGACCATTTTGTGTATATTTTTAAGGGGAAATTTCAAAGTTCTCATTTACAAAGTGTTTTTTTTGGAGAGAAATTATGAATAAATGCATCATGTTTTCAAACTCAAAAATAAATAATCGTTAGAATAATCGAGATTTCAATATTGACCAAAATAATCGTGATTATGATTTTTTCCATAATCGAGCATCCCTACTAACTAATTATCACACGGCTCTTCTCAGTGCTGTGCAACGCTCCGTTCACTTGCATGGGCCTTCCCGACTTCCGGCGGTGAATTATTTTTCAATAATGACCGTTGCTAAGCATATAATGACCGCTCGTCAAGGAGAGTGGATTTTTTTCACGTCTCTCGTATCACTCCACAAGTAGTCCGGTAACTTATCAACCCCCAGCGGATTCGGTTGCTAAGCGACGTCAACGTCTTTGGCGGACTGTTTCTCTGCTGATCAACACTATGGATGCTGGTAACAAATGAATTGTAAGAAGACACACCATGTGAAGTTATTTTTTCGTTTTGGCAAGTAGCCGTGTAATAAGCGGGGTAATGTATAAAACGTCGCCAGTCATTATCGAAAATAAGCCCCTTCAGGGCGAAGCAAGACACCTCCGCTACGTGTCAGTGTCCTGTTCGCCCTGTCGGGGCTTATTTTCCTGATAATGACTGGAGTTCTATACATTATCCCTTACATAATAATCATTAATTTCTAATTATAATATAAAATAAAATAATACTTCTAATCAAAGTTGTGACAAGATTAGCTGGTACACGCATATGGAAACTGATCAAATAACTTATAAATTATATTTAGTTATTTAAGCACAGGGTTTAAAGCGATATACAGTGAATTCTGAATTCCTTCAGGTTGCTGGTAGGTGTTTGGGCATCTTGCTCTAGGACCTAAAAAAACTGCAGACACTGGGAATCAAACCCAATAACTTATTGGCTGGGGGGTTCCAGCCCTCCCAGACCAGTGCACTATCCTGACCCACGGGCTGAGCGGTGCTGTGGAACTACCCAGCAACCCGGCAGCGTTCTGATGCTCAACCTTCTGCAGTTCAGCATAACAAGCTCAACTGTGTGTGTGTGTGTGTGTGTGTGTGTGTGTGTGTGTGTGTGTGTGTGTGTGTGTGTGTGTGTGTGTGTGTGACGGCAGGGACCGCGTGCCTTTCATCTTCAGCTCGGAGATGCAGCACTTCATCACGGGGGGGGGCCGTGACCCGCAGGGTCTCCACCGCTTCGTGGAGCTCTGCTGCGCCGCCTACAACGTGATCCGGAGACGCTCGGCCCTGGTGCTCAGCCTGCTGGAGCTGGTACCACCGCCTTTATCACCCATATCTATAGCACTAACCTCAGCTACATCTATATCCCCTATATCTATAGCACTAACCTCAGCTACATCTATATCCCCTTTATCTATAGCACTAACCTCAGCTACATCTATATCCCCTATATCTATAGCACTAACCTCTGCTACATCTATATCCCCTATATCTATATCACTAACCTCTGCTACATCTATATCCCCTATATCTATATCACTAACCTCAGCTACATCTATATCCCCTATATCTATATCACTAACCTCAGCTACATCTTTATCCCCTATATCTATATCACTAACCTCTGCTACATCTATATCCCCTATATCTATAGCTGCACTAACCTCAGCACCTATATCCTCTATATCTATCGCTGCAGTAACTTTAGCTAAACTAACGTGTGTGTGTGTGTGTGTGTGTGTGTGTGTGTGTGTGTGTGTGTGTGTGTGTGTGTGTGTGTGTGTGTGTGTGTGTGTGTGTGTGTGTGTGTGTGTGTGTGTGTGTGTGTGTGTTCAGATGCTGGGCGCCGGGCTGCCAGAGATGAAGGCCATCGCTGACCTGCAGTACGTCCACAACAACCTGAGGCCCCAGGACTCTGACCTGGAGGCCACCTCCTTCTTCACCAAGTGAGTCAGCAGCAGACGACCTCCCGTCCTCCCCCATTGGAGTCCCTAAACACTACGGGTCCTTCCTACATACCTGCATCGCTGATGTAAAACATGAACCTTCCTTAGCACTCCTAATCTGAGATCCAGTAGTCCTACTAGGTTACAGCAGAACTTCTGATCCAGAAGTCCTACTATGTAACAGCAGAACTTATGAGCCATCAGTCCTACTATGTTATAACTTCCTGGGGGAGACGGCACAGCACATGGGCCGGAGACTACCAACCGAAAGGCAGGAGTTACGCCTAGTTTCCTGTTTCGATAAGGAGATGTATACCAAGGGAAACCCAATCACACCAGTGGATAAAGCTTTCAGAAGGGGATTTATTTCTACAGATCCTCCCTTCCAGCAACGTGATCGGTCGAAAAAGCCGTCCATCAGTTTCTACACCAATAAAGTCTAGAGTCAGACATCTCTGATGTCTGCAGCACCACCAACCGTGTGTCTGTCCCCCGCAGGAAGATCAAGAAGAGCATGGACTGCTTCACGGTGAAGCTGAACTACCTGAGCCACATCCTGGCCCAAGGCAAGAAGGAAGGGGACCC
The DNA here is from genome assembly GCF_964030765.1 of Micromesistius poutassou. Classification (NCBI taxonomy): domain Eukaryota; kingdom Metazoa; phylum Chordata; class Actinopteri; order Gadiformes; family Gadidae; genus Micromesistius; species Micromesistius poutassou. Next base: position 18,217,521 of record NC_140283.1, read on the forward strand.
GGCCCCGCCCCACAGCCCGGGCCCCAGCAGCATCAGCAACAGCAGCGGCAACATCCAGGAGGTCCTCATCCACAACTACACCACCAATGGCAAGACCGTGGTGAGTCCTCCCATTCCAATCCGACCAATGGAAACGTAGGATTCTAGAGTGCAGCCACTAAAGGTATGGCAGATTGTAGCTGACATATATAAATAAATAAATGACATTTTATTTGTGTTTCCTGCACATGATAAGATGCTTGGTATACATTGGGCTTTGTGCTAATGTTTGTTATCTATTCATCCCAAGACACATTTAGTTAGAGTGTAACAGTAATGTCGACCAAATGGGGTAGTTTTGTGTGTGTGTGTGTGTGTGTGTGTGTGCGTGTGCGTGTGTGTGTGTGCGGGGGCTGGTGATTCATCTTAATGAGGCTCAGCCGGCGGTACAGTAGGCCGTGTGGCGGGCTGAACCTTTGCCCTCACACCAGCGTGATGTGCCACGAGCGCTGTGCCTCTGTGTGCGCTTTTGTACCGCCGAGTCTTTGATCAGATGTGTGTTATCGGGGGTCAGGGTGAACTGGCTGACTGCACGGGCTGAAACACGTGTTTCTCTCGAGAGAGGGCAGGATTGGCTGCAGCGACGAGCTTACAATGTATTGTTACAGGCTGGGGAACTGATCGCTGTTTCCAATTTAAATACCGGAAAAGATATTAGGAATACAAAGTCTTTCATTCCCCTATCACGGAATCTCCTGAACTCCGGGCATAAAGCGGGTTGGGAATGAGGGGCTGTGTTGCATGGACTAATGTGTGCATGTCTTTGTGCGACGCAATTTGTTTGTAACTGCACTGTCGTTTTTTGCTATGAAGATTAAACCTGCACTTAAATTGTATTCTTTTTTTAAAGTTGAAGCCTTTATGTCACAAAACAGATTTCCGCAGGGACAAACAAAGCAATCTCCTGTTTAGTTTGTTGCTCATACAGAGTAGAAAACCTCACTACCCTACATTGTCTACTCCACAAGTGTCCGATATTTCCTTTTAAGATGGCGGAACCAACCCATTTTTCTCCTCCTTTGCGTTCACGGGCAGACCTTTGAGATGAAGGTGACCATCGACGACGGCTACCTGAACATCCAGAAGACCTTCGGGCAGTTTGAGCTGATTCACAAGCAGCTGCAGAAACACTTTATTGAGTCTACTCTACCGCAGTGAGACCATGACACACACACTCACTCACGAATACTCACTCACTCACTCATGCACTCACTCAGTCACGAATACACACTCACTCACTCACTCACGAATACACACTCACTCAGTCACGAATACACACTCACTCACTCACGAATACACACTCACTCACTCAGTCACGAATACACACTCACTCACTCACGAATACACACTCACTCACTCAGTCACGAATACACACTCACTCACTCACTCATTCAGTCACGAATACACACTCACTCACTCACTCATTCAGTCACGAATACACACTCACTCACGAATACACACTCACTCATGAATACACACTCACTCGCAAATACACACACACACACACACACACACACACACACACACACACACACACACACACACACACACACACACACACACTTCCCAGCCTTCTCCCTTTCTATCAGTTTTGTTTTGTAACCTGAGGCATTGCTTCGGTCTCTCTCAGGTTCCCCTGCTGGTACCGAATGTCCTTCAACCCCAGCAGGAAGATGACCCTGCTCAACAAGTACTTCAAGGAGCTGCTCAGTGGGCCGGGCAAAGGGGTAAAGGCTTCCCCTTTATAGGGTCACACCCAGATCACACGCTGAACAAGTGGTAACCCAGCGCTGTCTGTCCCTGCTCCCCACAGAACGAGTTTGTCTGCAGCTTGTTACTAGACGGCCCCAAGACCAGTGAAGAAAGTCCCATCAATGGTAATGGTCACTCATGCGGAAATCCAAATTGAATCAGGAACCAAAGCTGGCTGCTTCTTGGATGGAGAAAAAAAAGAGAAATAAAATTGTGATTTAATTTTGTGCCCTTCCTCTTGGCTAGTGTGTTAGTAGGGTGTGTGTGTGGTAGGGGGTGTGTGTGGTAGAGGGTGTGTGGTAAGGAGAGTGAGGTAGGAGGTGTTTGTGGTAGGGGATGTGTGTTTGGTAAGGGTCGTGGGGTAGGGTGTGTGTTTGTGTGGTAGGGGGTGTGTGTGGTAGGGGATGTGTGTTTGATAAGGGTCATGGGGTAGGGGGTGTGTTTGTGTGGTAGGGGGTGTGTGTGGTAGGGGATGTGTGTTTGATAAGGGTTGTGGGGTAGGAGGTGTGTGTTTGTGTGGTAGGGGGTGTGTGTGGTAGGGGATGTGTGTTTGATAAGGGTCGTGGGGTAGGGGGTGTGTTTGTGTGGTAGGGGATGTGTGTTTGATAAGGGTTGTGGGGTAGGAGGTGTGTGTTTGTGTGGTAGGGGGTGTGTGTGGTAGGGAGAGTGGGGTAGGAGGTGTGTGTGTGGTAAGGGGTGTGTGTGTTGGCTGATATCTAAACTATCATTTAAATAGGAGTCCTTAATACATTGACATTTGCTGTTTTGTAGAAGGAAGTCCTCAGATCCAGCTCTACATCACGTATGCGGAGAACAAGCTCTCCGTCATGGTGAAGCACCTGAAAAACATTGTGAGCATGTGCTGCTTCTCCCATGATGCAATGCAGTAATATTTCAGCGTAGTTGAAATATTTCACATAGTTTGTGTCTTATTGGCCAAAGACATGCATACATTCAATTTCTTTATTTACTATGACTATTTTATACTATTTTGACTTCTCATCTCAGAATAAACGTGTCTTATAAATAAAATGTATTGTAATAAGAGTAGTTATTATTAGAATTATTATCAAATAATATTTTCTATTTTCTTCTTTTCTTTCTATACTTTCTATTTTTTAGTTTAGTTTTTTAGTTCTCTAAGATCTGCTACTGCCACTTCTTGTCGCGTGACGCGAGCGGTCTCTGTGCTCACATAAAGCTCATATCCAAGTCTATATATTTTTGTGACGTCACGTTCACGCTCTTCTCCTCTGCCCAGCGGGCGGCCAACGGCTCCAGCCCAGACCCCTACGTGGTGCTGCGCCTGAACCAGGACCACCACAAGCCCCTGAAGAGGAAGACCAAGGTGGTGCGGAACCACATCAACCCCACCTTCAACGAACTGGTAACCAAACCAGTTGCACCAGTTGATCATTTTAAGTGTTGTTGTTTTTTTTAGGTGGTATGATTACCGTGCTCTTGTTTTACCTTAGCTGTTGCCTGATTTGTTTATTATTCGTTTTATTTGTACTTTTATTTACATTTTGGTTGATGTATTTTGGTTCCTGTATTTTGTACCTCCTGGACGTTTGTGATCAGGGCATTGCTGTAAAAGAGCTCTTGGACCTCCTTCTATATAAACACCAAACGAGCATTCGTACGTCGTTCTGTCACAGCGGGGGTGAGGCAGCAGAGGAGGGGGATGATAGGACTTTGTTTTATCAACCTTTGCCTCCCGGGGTAGTTAACCTTTCTCTGTTCGTAAAGTTCTTCCGTGGGATGTTTCACCCCCGCTCACAGCGGTGAGGGTGTAGCAACAGTTATGGCCCGTATCTGAGTTACAACAAGTGGACTCTGACCCACGGTGCGTTCCCAGGCGGTGTCAATCCACATCCCATAATACCTTTCAACCCTAAAAACCTTTATGGTTGCCGTATATAGAAACCATCAGAGTGGCCAAACCAGCTGAACAACACGAGTGTACAAACTGTGAATTTGAATTTGATGACGTAACATTATGTTGTGTATAATTAAAAAAACGAAACATATTTTATCCACAGCTAGAATACCCGGATGTCACGGTGAATGACCTCACAGTGCTGGATGTGAAGGTGAAGAGCAAGAGTAAACTGGTGGCCGCCACCAGCATTCAGCTGGGGGATCCGTATCTGGACCAGGAGAAGTGGCTGCTTCTCTGCAACTGTTAGTTCACCCACTTGCGCCGCCGGTTGTAGTGAAGAGACGCGGCCACAAGGGGGCGTAGCAATATTACAATTCTCGTAGTGACGGAAAGACGACACTTGGGATTCCCGTGGAGACTCCGGACGGAGAGGTGGAGAAAAGAACAGCCGCACTGAAGAAGGGAACTATGAAGTTAAAAGAGTCTCATTCGCTGGCAAACCCCGCACCATCCGAGTAGACCGGTGGGATGATGTTACAATGCTGTAAGACTTAAGAAGAAGAAAAGCAAAAAGAGATGGACGACATGCTATGATTGTAATTATCGTGGACCTGCTGACCCGTTTTAGTTGCATTTTGTCTTTCTGTTTCACTCTTTGTATTATTATTATTATTATTATTAATCACTCTGAAATGCAACATGGACTTGGCTGACGGAGAGATTACTGAAACATTCCAGGAATAAGTCTGCACTGAATTGACGTTGTTTGTTTGTGTATGAATGTGCACGCATGCGTGATCAGCGTTCCCTACATTCCTCTGGGGTGATCAGGGAGCGCGGGGTGTCTACCCCTTTGGCCTTTTGAGTGTTTTATATGAAGAAGCATGTGGGTGTGTTGGGATGCTCCGTGGGTGTCGCGGGCTGATCACTGTCTAGACAGGGTGCTGCCGTGCCTCTTGGGTGGGTATGTGGGTGGCACCTCGGCGGCACCTGTCCTCGCTCAGCACACTGCCCTGCAGGAGCGCCGTGTCGTCTGGTGGGTGTTTAAAGGACGGCTGCAAAACTGACCCTCACCCTACCCCCCGCCCGTCTCCCGTCAATGCACATTACACAAATCTCACGCATTACTGACGTGAGTGCGTTTCAGACACACATACACACACACATCGGACAAACACTCCCAAACAGTTTATGTACATAAACACACGTGCACTCCAGGGAGAGAGATGGTCCTTTATAGGGTCCTGTGTTATCCTAAGGTCCCTGGGACTACTTACCCGTCTCATCGTGATTCCTCGTCATTCCTTTATGAATGTCATCGATGATGATGCTGATGCTGGTGATGGATGTGGATAGACACGGACTGCACTGGATTCACTCCGTCCTCACCATTCATCATACTGTACTGTCTATACGGCTGCCATTCATTTTAATTTCATATGTCATGAAATTTCATATGTCATGATATCAAGTCGGATGGCAGGCGAGCGCCAATCCGGATGAAAGGGGCGTTTACCTTTTTTCGCTTCGTATTTGTTTAGACCAATCATGTTGCCAGGACTCTGCGAGCGCTTGATCTGCGAACACTGTAAATAGTGTTCAGACAGACGCCACACTTGCAAGTGTCTTCAAAGGTTTCAGATCAACACCGTGCAGATCTGACCACTGTAGAAATACCATTCTGGTTTTGAAAGCGTCGTCCGCTCGCCCACTCATCCGCCCAGATAAGTTTTCTTCGGTCTAGACTTCTGTTTCCCGGTCCAGGATCGGTTCCGTCTTCCCCAATAGGTTCTGCTCCAACATTGTAGGATCGCTGGATCCGAGGTTTACTATTCATGTGACTTTCAGATGGCTTTTGCACTGGATTCACCGCTGCTCCTCACTGCAGTCGTGTTGCGTCTTCCTAATAGCCTACTACAGTGTTTTGATGTGGTGGTCATGTATTGTTAATCCCGACCGCGGGGGGACTCCCTACGTCTTATTGTCGGAGCATTAATAATGTATTCACACGTGTTTTTTTTTTTAGCACATGCTACCGTCGTCTTCAGAGAGCCATCACACGAGTCCCGCCCCCCCTCTCATGCTGCCTCCTTATGAATGATTCATGTTCTGCTCCCGCCTGTTATTCTACCATCGGATCATTACCACGGCCCGTTAGTGGTGAGCAGCACACAGACCTTGAATAGATTAGTGTTCCTCTGAAACCGTCAGGAGCCCATTTCCCTTCTGTTCTTTTTTTCTTTTAAAGAATTACTCTCTGCTGCACCGGCAGAGTCAGAGGCTATGGCACATGTATCCTCTGAAAATAAAAGTGGTATTTATATCTCTGGGGAAGGAGGAAGTCATTTTTTCTTTAATTCTATTCAGTTTGCGGGGCCACCAGCTGCAGCCGTGGCGAGGTGTTGCTGCCGCCGCTGACAGGCGCTGTTTTTAGGAGCACCACACGAAGACGAAGAGGGATGCTGGGTCGAGGCTGAAGCCCTCCCTGGACAGCAGAGGCAGCCAGCGGTACCCTGCACACTCAGTGGGAGGCCAGGGTGGGTTTTGAGTTAAAGGACAGCAGTATATACGCAGGCCGACAACTCGGGTACACTTTGGTGGTGCAAAGCATATGTGGAAATACATTAGTAGGCTTATTTGGTTATTTGGTTCGTTATATGTATCTGAATTACACAGATCCGCCTGGGAAATGGTTGTAAAAGCATTATCTTGATTAGATAAAATACATACCCGGTGCCAAACTAGCCTATTTTCTCTCTCTCTCTCTCTCTCTCTCTCTCTCTCTCTCTCTCTCTCTCTCTCTCTCTCTCTCTCTCTCTCTCTCTCTCTCTCTCTCTCTCTCTCTCCTTCCTATATTTGAAATGAATATTGGTATGCAAGTTGTTTTTCAACCTTTTTCCATGTGTGTACACACCAAAAAACACATTTGGCACGCAAACAGAAACCACAGAGACACTGTATTGTATTTCGCTGAATATACCAGCATAGAGAAATACAACACGGGTCACAGAGTGACACCTCAGCCCTGTGTCCTCTGGCCCTTCCTGGGTGCGCCGTCGTCCCCCGCCCCCCCCGCCCCACCCCCCCTCACCTCTCTTCAGGCTGGTGAAGGCCAGGCTGTACTGGCCCACCAGCTCGCTGGACAGCAGACCCGTCTGGTCCCGCACCGAGAAGCGCAGCAGGCTCAGCTCGGGGTCGCCGACGCTGAAGTTCATGGAGGAGTCCCAGCAGGGACTCAGCGCTGCGGAGACAGAGACAGGTGGAGAGAGATGTAATGATGGTGTTATTAATGCATGAGTGGTAGTAGTAGTAGTGGTCGTACTATATATATATTATATATATATTTTAGACTTGTGTTTGTCCAATGGTAAAAATGTGAGGAACAACTATGGATGTCATGCATGGTGATACATCAGTGTACTACAGCACCAAGTTGTCTGAAGAAGTTGGAAAGTGAGTAGTAGTAGTAGTAGTAGTAGTCGTAGTGGTAGTGGTAGTAGTAGTAGTAGTAGTAGTAGTCATAAAAAAATGTGAACACTAATCGTTCATGTTATTTTAATTAGTAGTAGGCCGACCAGTTGTTTCATTATAAACAGTAGTTGTAGATGGATTATGTCAGCGTTATACGCATACATAGGGTTAAGATCATATTTTAGATTTGTCCCATGTGATCATATTTTCATTTGTCCCATGGTAAAAATGTGAGTAACAACTATGGATGCATCACGGTACCACAGCACGGAACCGTGTGTGGTGAGTTTTGGATCAAATGGACCGGTCACGGCTTCACTTCATGGCCCACTGCTCCTCAAAGGCAATCCTGTTTTACAATTTACAGGCTCTTATCAGCACAACGCACCCGAGTGGCCTAATGGCAGTCAACAGGAGACTAATTCCAAAGGGGGAAACCGAAAGAATTCACCAAGCCAAAGCCAATTTTATCCCTCCTAAGCTGGACCGCTTTACACAATGCTGTTGTGAGGGTCCCCATCCTAACCGTGGCAACAAAACCCGACTTGTTGAGAGCACACTCTGTCTGACTGTATTCAAAGGGTGCTCTCGATCATCAATCCAAAACAATCAATCCTACCACAGTCTGGGCTAAAGTGGACACTTGTCAAAACACCGGGGCGTTTAGCTTCCCAAACAGAAAAGCCACGCCGGCCTGACTAGCGCGACTATCGACCCTGGCTTTGAAGTACGGAGAGTCACAACACATCGGTTAAAGTGGTTCCTCATGAAGCCTCAATGTCAAGTGTGGCACAAATTCCTGCTGATTGACGGACGGCACGCTCTCTCATTGAAACCCCCCGAAAGCCACTTTGGAGCGAAGTTGATTGGAGGCTTGAGGCGGAGTGGAGTGGAGGGGATAGAGCTCAGCACAGCCCCAGACGCTCAGGCCGGGCAGGGCACTTTGCTCACTCTGCTCCACGTTTAACTCTGGCTCTCTACGTCGCCTGCATGACTCCTACTTGGGACTAGTATAGTATTAGTAGTAGTATTATGTGCGTTCTGTCACACACACTATGATGAACGGTGTGTGCTGTGTTAACACAGATTGTTTTGCGTTACAATGTTTGTGTTGTGTTATAGTGAAGGTATACTGTAGAGCAAGGTAGTGAAGTGTTGTTTTTTTCCGCCATGATGATCCATTATGTGACAGCGTGATCGTTATCGTGTTATACACAGGGACTGATTTGTGTTTCCGTCTTCGTGGTCTATAACGGTGATCGTATCTTCCGCAGCCTATACATCACAAATCTATGCTCCTGTTGAAATACGGCGGTACTTACAGTTCTTCACCGTGCCCGTGTGCTTCCTGCACGCAGACTGCACACCATGAACCTCCACCCTGACGAAAGAGTCCAAGGTCTTCCCACTCCTGGGGACGGGCAGGTGGGAGCCACTGATGACCTGCAGGGGGACATGACCGAAAGGGTCAACCGAGGCGTGATACAGGGAGGAGAGACGTGTTGAAGAGGGGGAAGATGAGCACCCAAAGTCAGGGCCGATAAAGGACCAGACAGGGGAGAGGGATGGAGAGAGAGAGAGAGAGGACGAGAGAAAGAGAGGGGAGACGGATGGAAAGAGGACGAGAGAAAGACAAGGAGAGGGTAGGTGGAGATAAGAGGAAAGAGGAGAATAGGGGAGCGGGGTGGAGAGAAGAGGAGAGGAGCAGAGAGGACGAGAGAAGGAGAGGAGAGGGTATGTGGAGAGAAGAGGAAAGAGGAAAATAGGGGAGCAGAGAGGACGAGAGAAAGAGAGGAGAGGGGAGAGAGGGAAGAAAGGACAGGAGAGGGAGTAGAGAAAAGCGAGGAGGAGACAGAAGAAGAGGGAGACTAGTGCAGAGGAGAGGAGGGGAGAGGAGAGGCAAGCAGAAAATAAGAGAGCAGAGGAGGGTGATGACACTGGTCTGCTAGAGAGACTTATCTGCAGTCCTATCACACTGCGCTCTGATCAAAGGGAAATCTGTCTGCACTTATCCGGACATGCCCTGCCTGCTACCATGTGGTGCACTAGAGTGTCCAGTGCGCAGTTTGACTCTCACCCCTTCACTCACTGCCGGAGTGGAGATACAGGTTGACATTAGTATTCATACTCAGTGTCATGATATGGTGCTTTAGGGCTCTATGTTAATACATTTCTCTCATTAGTTTGCTTTGTCTCATGTTGATGCCTTATTATGAAAATAAGTGGTTTTTTTTGTCACTGTTGTAGACTATTTAAATTAAACAACCGTACAACAGCAGTGGTGACCTAGATAAAGTTTTTATCTTAAATACTTGGGGTACCCGGTGGCGTGATTGGAAAACGTTGATAATGGTTGTGTATCTGCGGGGGACAGGTGGGGTCTATTATTACGTCTTGAGTTTCAGTCTACCTCACTCTGGAAAATGAGCTGGAAACCATCCAAACTCTTTAGCGAGGGGGGGGGGGGGACATCAACACAAGATCAGCCTTAACTACACGGCCACTTGTTGGGAAGCCGGCGTCTGTCATTGTTTCGCCAGCTAGCGTCTGCGTGTCTGTGCTGCTTTGTGAATGACAATCTGTGGATGATGCAGCTGTTAAGTTAAGCTAATTGGACCTCTGGAAAGCCAGCATTGTTTATATTATCTGCCCACTAATTCTCCATCATACCCCTCGTCTCCCTGGGCCGGCCTCCATGCATTCCCTTTGTCATACGAAGTCCCTTCAGTGTTGTGTACACACATAAGAGACAATTGGCTAGATGAGATTCATTGTGGTGGATTGGTTTTATGAGGTTCCACCCTGTGGTGTGAAACACACACACACACACATGGGTGGTGATTCCATGATGACCGGCCAAGTTTTTTGCACGTGCCAGGCCAGTTTCAAGTATTTCTTCTGAAGCACTCGTAAACCCCCAGCGATTCCCCCTGTGGACAGCGAGCTTTTACAACATTTGAGGTCATCTCCATAAACGTCGATTAAACCTCTGGACATACTGCTTCATCATCATCCCATCCTTTTCCCCCTCCTTTCCCCCCTTGCTTCTCCCACCAGCTCCTCCTGACGAGTGTCTTCCCATGAATCTCAGAAGCACCGTGGGCGACGCAGCGCTTTCAGCAGACCAGCACATTAGCGGTTAATGGATCACGCCTACGGAGGGCTGAGAGTCTCGTGTGTTCAGGCATGTGTGTGTGTGTGTGACACATCGCACACTCTACTGCGCGCACACAACAGCCACACAACTTCCTAAAGTCCTAAAGGTGCGGCATGTCTGTCCACAACTAGCGTCTGTCCACACCACAGCGGCTCCACGCAGCAAATTGGATTCCTCTAAGTCCGAGAGAGGACCCCAGCGGGGTGGGAGGGGGGGATTAGTGTTGAGAGCCCCCCCCCCCTACCTTCAGCAGCAGCTGAGTGGGTCTGGGGACCTGCAGGGAGGGGGAGCTGGGATCACAGTTCCCCTGGCCTGACGGCCGCAACACCACGGGCTTCAGGACGTAGCCGCAGCGACCGTTGTCCTGGAAACGACCCCCGTTCAGGTCCATGGGCAGACCCAGGGACTGGAAGTTGAGCGCCACTGGGAGGGGAAAAAATAACAACAACAACAACAACAACACAACAACAATGAAGACGCACAATGGTGAAGACGGTCACACTCACACACACACACACACGCACCCCGTGGACAGCCTTTTCTGTTCTGGCATCTGTTTGTTGCGTAGAGGGGAATTGTAAGATTCAGAGCCGCCCACGTATAACTCGGGGAGGATTCCAACTTACTGTGGTTCGTTCGCGTTGACTCACATAAACACAGCCTCGTAATGAAAGTGTCCTCATTACAGGACTGATCATTTCACACAGATTATGTGTGTGTGTGTGTGTGTGTGTCTGTGGGGATGCGCCGCGATAACAACAACAATAAAGCGAGATGTGAAACGGAGTGGAGTGGAGGCGAGCAGCAGATGTGACCACGTCAATATATTTCAATTGTGTTCTGTGTCAGCGTGGATTTGGCACCAGCACTTCTGGGAACCGGAAAAGAAACAGAGCTTGATCCAGCTTTGTGGAAAATAACACCTGCCACTTCTCTGCCTCCCCCACCCTCCTCACACGCCCTGTGTGGGGGGGGGAGGGCGGGTGGGGGGGGGGGGGGTGGGGCAGGGGAGACTGCTTACTGAGCCGTGGCTACGGGGTTGAGCTACTACCCCGGTCTCCCTGGAGACTTAAAGAAGTGTCGACCTCCATTTTTCTCGCTAGCTTGATGGTAACACGACGAGAATCAAAGCTGGCCTGTTGGCTTCTCCAGGGGGAAATCAGCGAGTATTAAAATCGTGGGTCCCACTGCCTGAGAGATTAATTGAGCGAAAGCGCTTTGCAGCAAGACAGGTGGACCGACAGGAAGACTAGTAGAGACACAGATTGGATGAATTGAGTCAGTCTGGAGGAGGCTTTCACCATCTGTGCCACGCTGAAAGATTAGCACTAATGTTAATAGTCAATATGTTTGGTGTGTATTGTGTTATTGAAAGGAAAAAGAAAAGAAAGGAAACAGCTATACAAATTGCAGAAAGAAACCCACAAAAACAAGTTATTCTGAGAGCCGACAAACACGCACACAAAGAAAACATGGAAACCATCGGCTACTGTCCGACCACAAATTAGCTCGGGCCATGTTTCTGGGGTGTATCCAGATAACGGACATCTGGACAAAGAATGACTATTGATACTGTCCACACAGACTGTTTACCTGAGTGCAACCAAAGCCCGCTCTACGTGATTGGTCAATACCACTTGGACAACATAAGGACGACAAACAGAAACCAGAACGCTTCTGATACCAATATCTTGTCCCGTTGCCTACAGATTCTGCATTCATTTTGTTTATAGACATTAGTAATGGCAGGAATACGGACACAGACTTAATACATTTCAGCTTCCTGGCAGAGACTTTCTGGCAATGAAAAAGAAAACCAATGGAGGCAGATATAACTATATTTGGTCAAATAAAGAAGTCCACTTTAAAAAGCACATATAGAGTTGTCAGCGAGTGCAGTGGATATAAATGTTAATTCAATAATTTTTCATTGCTCTGAGTTTGAAGCTATCATAGTCCTTCAAAGAAAAGCATGGATCAGGCGACACTGTACAGCACTCAGATTAAGGTAGACTCTCCTCTTTTCTTCCACGTAAGTCTTTAAGGATTTAATTGTTATTTGAAAAGGAAACTCAAGAGACTTCAGTGGAAGTCAATTCTCTGCGAGATGAGAAGCATATATGTATGATTATTACTTCAAACTGGCTTTGATTTCCTAGATACATTCTGATTATCCATTACCCTTCTGTGCAAATGTGAGTGTGCAAGTGTGTGTCCAATTGAGTGTGTGTGCGTGTCTGTGAGTATGTGTGTCTGCGGTGTGTTTGTGTGTGTGTGTGTGTGTGTGTATGTGTGTGCGTGTGTGCATTTGTGTGTGTGTGTGTCTGCTTGTGCAGGTGTGTGTGTGTGTGTGTGTGTGTGTGTACCTGCGACGTGTGTGTCTGTTTGTGCAGGTGTGTGTGTGTGTGTGTGTGTGTGTGTGTTTGCGTTTGTGTGTCTGTTTGTGCAGGTGTGTGTGTGTGTGTGTGTGTGTGTGTGTGCGTGCGTGTGTTCAGGTGTTTCTGTGTGTGTGTGTGTGTGTGTGTGTGTGTGTGTGTGTGTTGTGCGTGTGTTCAGGTGTTTCTGTGTGTGTGTGTGTGTGTGTGTGTGCGTGTGTGTTTCCTACCTAGCTGAGAGCCTACGCTCCAGAACTCCTGAGGGTTATAGTTGGAGGAGGAGGTCCTGGAGCCCGCTGGGTAGATCCTGCTGAGACACCTCTGGTTGTGGAGGATGAAGTCCGGACCTGGGGGGGATTCACATTCACCATGTTATTATTTTGGGTTGTGTTAGACTGGTGTAGCGATGCCTCTAGGACCCTGGGGAGCAGAGGAGGGTTCACATAGGGTTCAGAAGGCTTGGGCCTTGCTCATTGCACCTGATTAGAGGTGAGTGTTGCTCAGACACCCGGAGCCTCTGTTTCAACAATAACACGTCGTCTTTGGAATGGTGTGGAAAATATTTCTGTGTTCTCGTTAATTCTTGAATTATTAATTGAATTATGTCATGCTTTCATTTAAACTAATAGTATTTTGTACTGTTTGTGACCTGTGATAACCTGAATACAACATGGTCACAACTTGTTACGTGAATTGTTATATAGTATTTACAAGGGAGTTATTAGCTTCACCATCGCTCCAGTTTGGGCCACACTAGGAAACGCAGAGGTTACATCTGTGGTTTGCATCCTTGTTGAAATAGGAAACATCCATGGTTATTTAGATTCTAATTCTCTACACAGACTCGCTTTGCTGTGGGGTAAAAGCCTTTTTCCATTAATCACACACGCATTAATCATGTTTACGTTGTTTTATTCATGAAGGCCTGTGTTTTGTGAAGTCTCCACAGTGGGGACAAAGGCAGGAGGATGTCAGAGGCTGGGAGGAAATAATGTGTCACACACTGTCAACAGGAGCCAAGTTTACTGAATTATTATCGTCAAAACAACATCCCTCTCAGCAGGGAAGTTTATCTGATCATAATTTCCCTCGAATCATTTCAACCTCCTTTTTATTCCCCCCGGTTGTGGGGGGGGGGGGGCTGCTTTTAGTTATGCCTGTTTACGAGACGTACTCCCTACTTGTTTATCGACAGTCAATTCAATTTCCTGTTCTTAAATGGTGTGTTTAAGTGCTTACCACTTTTAAATGAAAAGCATAAACTGCCACGATAAAAACAAATCATAAATAATTTCTGGACACATTGGCAATTGGCTTGGTACTAGTACTACTTTATGTTCCGTCACAAAATTGGGTATTGACTGGACCCTTTTACCCGAGAACCTCCCGTTGTCGACTCGGTAGTCTTACCTGAGGCTCTGGCCAGCTTGCGAGCCTTCTTCTCCCCCATAGAGGTGTTCTGATGGGGTGTCTGGTGGAGCCTGGCGTGGCTGAAGCTGGTGAACTTCACCGACTGGGTGTAGACGACCAGGTCAGACAGGGCCTCTGCCACCATCACCTTCTTCCCCTTGGGTACGTAGTCGTAGAGTATCAGAGCAGAGACGGTTACGGCTACGCTGGAGGAAGCTTCCCTTGAGTCCAACACTGAGACCGAAGCTTCATCCTGGTCCTCACTGAGGCCTCAACTCCTCCTCACCGTCGGACGCTCTACATCCGAGCTCTTTCTATGCTTCCTTCTCTAATGTGTCGTTCTTAGTGTCCCTGAGATGAGTCTGCGCTGTAATATGCATCTGGTGCCCTGACTTACTTTTTTCTTTGGTTTTCTCGGAGACCAGAACTTTGACTGTCCGGGAGATCCCTCGTCTTCCTCGCCTTCCTCTCCCTCCTCTTCCTCGTCGCTCTCGTCTGCCTCTCTGCTCGCTGCCTCCTCCGCCTCGCTCGGCGTTCTGATCTTTTTGTTCTTAATGAGAACCTTGTACTTCAGGTCCTATCGACCCTCCGCACAGCACAGGTACACGGTCACACGGAGGCACGGGTGGACAACATGCGTGAACACAAACAGGCACACACGTGTGGCGTGTACACGCGCACGCACATCTCGCTGTCGCGCTCACGCGCACAGCACGTGCAATCCCAGCCCGAGGTGTCCCTCCGAGCCATCTACCAAGGCACTCGTTTCTCGCTAATTATCAGTGGCTCAAACGACGATCAAAGAATGCATTTTCCTGACACAACAAGCAGCCCACCAGTTTTTCTTTCTTCTGAATTGCCAAAACGTTGCTTTGCTTCAAAGAGTCAGTCGGCGAGTGACCCAATGCACATCAATGAGTTCACGGAGTACATCTATGTTTAGCGGAATACAATGAATAACTTACGAGCGAATGCGGGCACTGCTGCTGCTCGCACGACTCAACACACATTATTGATTGCCTGACCCCAGTCGGACTGCCCTCCCTACGTGAATGAACCGCGAGTAGCAACAACTAAATCACTCTGGTGCTCCTCGGGGGGGGGGGGGGGGGGGGAAGCCGGCATCGCCATGGAAATAAGTCACCCACCCACCACAGACGAGGATGCAAACAAAAATAATTACAGCTCCGCCAGCCCACCCAATCTATAGCCGTCTGCACAGTATCCATCTCCCATCCGGGTTCTAAATACCTCGGCATATTATTCCCGTTGGAAATTACAACGTTCACAATGAAAATTATAACCTTCAACGCGTTTGCTGGCACCGCGCGCGTTTTTTGTTTTTAGTGTCGTTTCACAGGATGATGTATTCGTTTGAAGGCAGCACTTATGGGGTCATTATTCATGGCATCTGCCGAGGCAGTGTAACAGGGTTCATTTAAGAGTTATTATTCAGATAGATGTGTTTTCCTAAGCCCTTAATATCACTGGAGACTGACAAAGCAGGTGATGGACAATAGGTGCCTAAGCCTGCCTTTGTGGTGCCTTTGATGATTCGGTCGAGTGTTTTTGAGCCACCTCGCCTCTGCGGAGTGGAATGCATGATAATTTATGGTTTTTATATTATGGCGGCGTTAGCGTTGGCTAGCTTGACTCTCTGCAGCCGAACAGTGGGCGCGTGACAGCACCTTGTGAAAATTGATTAAATATAGCCGCGGGTTAGGTGTCAAGATCACGCTGCTAATGCTGGGGTTTCCATTTAATCCCGTGCCTTTCCCGCTATAAAGATACTAAATTGATATGGAGGAGCAAATCATGTGTGCACACTCAGGATAAAAGCAAACAGCTTTGTCTCTGTAGCCTACACCATAGGAGCAGAAACTCTCCCCGAGAAAGAAGACATTAATCCACTAACCCAAAGTGAAGTGATTTCTCCTCACTATTTTTGTGTTCAGTATCTAGAAGAGGGGAAACGGGCTTGTATCTTTAAACCACTTGCTCGCTTGATTGTCAACATTCAGCATGCAAATTCATTTTAAGATTCTTAGTGAACCCTTATTCCCATCAGAAGCCAACTAAAAGTCTGATTTAGACCATGTTCGAAGTTGGTACTAGAAACACGAAGAGCTCTTCACCGAGTGTCTCTCTATCTTCACCAGCAGTGCAAACGTTACACACAGGGCCAGCTTCTTAAAGCCCCCTTTAGCTGACACAAACCTCGGCAGCATGTTTTACAGAGCGGAGCTGATTGTAATTAAGGTTCTTACATTTGGACTTGGCAGTTCTCCAGAGGTGGGGAGGAGATCCAGAGTTTTTTTAAGTAGTTTCTCCCCCAGAATGGAGATGAGGTACTGTGCCATGACTACCTGCTGCTCCTGGCAACAGTGGTTCTCCAGAGACAGGATCACAGGGTAGGGAGATACCTTCGGTCAAAGGGAGAAAGAAAATTCATGGAAATTGTTAACGGTGTTTGCATGAATATTTTACAACCCCTCCGCTCGCTCTCTTGCATCAGGAGCACTTCGTCCTATTCTGCTCACGGAGAAACATTAAAGAGAGTATGCTGGGCCCACGAAAACCCTGTCAGGCTGAACATGGCCTTTTAGAAGCAGGATTAATTACAGCCAGTGTAGCCCTGCATGAGGCCCTGCACACTACTACCACGTGAATACCCTAGTGCGCGAGTGATTCCCAACCGTGACGACGAGGATAGTAGCCGTTTTTTAACTTCTCAACATTCCCTCCAATAGCATATGAGCCGCTAAAACCAGGAGTACAAAATTTCATTTGCTCTTCCTCAACCTCCTCACCACCACGCTGCGTTAGCTTTCCCTTTCCGGCCTTTGAAAGTACACTTTTGGGGGGGGGCGCCCGGTGGTTCATCGGGTAGAGCGTGTCTCCTTAAGGCCCAGTCCTTATCTCCCATACCTTCCCGTCTATCTCACTCTACAATAAAAAAGGACAAAACCTTCAAAAATAAAATCTTTAGAAAGTACACTCTCTGTTTTGAATTCCTGTCCGACAGCTAGTCCGGTCCGGCTCCTGGGGGTACCATGGGCAGTGAAGGGGGTTTCCCAAAACCGGATGGTTTTGGGAAACCCCCTTCACTACCCATGATACCCTCCATTTTGGGGAGCACAGTCAGGAGTCAGCCCCTTCTTCTTCTTCTTCTCAGACCGGGGGGGGGGGCCCCCCCACCGCGCCACATGTGGTCACCTCGAAGGCATGGAGGTCCACGGTGCTCACAACGTCCCTGAAGAGGATCTTGGTGGTCAGGGTGTAGCCGTGGTACACCACGGGCTCGCTGTTGGGGCCGTTCCAGCAGTCGATCTCCAGACAGCGGCAGCCTTTCCTTAATGCGCTGGGGGTGATGAGCGCACACACACACACACACACACACACACACACACACACGACATGACATTAACGCACAGATACACACACCCAGAGACACACAGTACATAAACATGACCAACACACAGCCTTTCCTTAAGGTGCTGGGGAGGACGCGCACACACACACACACACACACACACACACACTGGGCACTGGCAAGGCTCAGAGATTTGTTGACAATTTGTTTTTACAGCAGGGGGGGATTTTTTTCCGTCACCAAAGCCACTTGGGGTCGAGGCATCACAACGATGTAGATTCATGGGAGTCCATTCTTAATTACTGCCCGAACATTTGTATGCATTTGTAAACTACAACACAAGATTGTAACGTTAAAACTGTCGTCGTCTTATCTGAAATGCAATAACAGTGCTAAGGTCACCCGTCTGCATCCAATCAAATACAGCGACTTATAGTTAGACTCGAGTCTCAAGATCAATGTGGACGTTCAATTACAAGTTTTTAACAACAAAGCATCCATTCCAAAAACATGATCCCACTTTCTTCTAACAGAGATATCTTGCAAAGATCCTCGCTTTCCAGAATCTCTCCTCTCTCTCCTGAACCGCGCCACAAACATGCTTCTCAAACCCCCGCCTCGCAGACAGATCTCTCCGCCCCCATCTAGCTGTCTTAATGACCCCTTCATTAGCTAAGTAAACCACATCTCACAGCCCACGGGGTAGGAGGAGCAAGCTCCGACACAGACGGAGAGCTCAGCACTTTCTCAGGGAGCAAAACGAGCCCTGTTTCTGCTGCCATCAGCCCTTCTGGTCACTTTACCCCCCCCCCTGTGTCCGGTGAACATACACGGATGCTTCTAGATTATTTACAGCTAACGCTAAAGGAGAGGGTCTCCAAAGGATACATCTAATGGTATGGAAATGGTGCATCTGAATATATTCATAAATTTGTCATGTGCTAATTAATTGGGTTTTTCAATGCAAAGGTGCTGTGTGTTCAAAATATTAGATTCTATATCCTTTTATCAACAAAAAAAAAACCTAGTTAAAATACCGGGGGCCAATCAAAAGAGGAGGGTTGGGCCACGCTGTGGCTCCCCATTGGCTACGAGGGGCCGTTGTGATTTTGATCTGCCTCAGTGCATGTTGGGTCATTAAACACAGTTGAAGGGAGAATATGTGGCCACTACACATAATGTGCTTGTAAATCCCAGGGAGCAGAATTAAATAATGCATTGCAGTGTAACCTATATAAAAAGCCAGATGGGGCTGTTTTTTTTCCCAGTATGCGATGTCATCTACCTTTTAAATTTTAGTCTTTATATTCCTACTTTCAATGGTTTTTAATTAAGATGCAATTATCCATTGTTTATATACTATAATATGCTAGAGAGAGAGAGAGATGTGTACTATAGTAGAGCGGTAACTGTGTAAGCACTGATTAGTTTTATTTTAAGTGGTACAGAGGTGTGCATGTGAATGTCTGACTTTCATAATGGCTTGCTATATGTGAGGAGAGCAAGAGAGAGAGAGAAAGAGAAGGAGAGCAAGAGAGAGAAAGAAGAGGAGAGCAAGACAGAGAAATGTCGAAAGAGAGAGAGAGGGGAAAGAGGAGAGCAAGACAGAGGGAAAGGTAGAGAGAGAAAAAGAGAGAGAGAGAGAGTGTGTTGTAGTGGCGGTGTAGTAGCTGCTACCTAACGTAGGCATCCAGGTGGCTCCTGCCCACGAGCTGGTCCCCGGTGAGGTAGGTGTTGTGTGAGGTGGAGATGTAGTAGTGGCAGAGGGGCTGGTCCATGTCCTGGTAGACCACCGTGTGGCTCTGGTCCAGAACACTGCAGTCCTTGGACTCCATGTAGCGGAGGAACCCCTCGAAGGTCATGGCCCGGTCGGTCCTCACTGGGGGGTGGGGCGGAGTGGGGGGGGAGGGGGGGGGGGCAGACAGAGGGGAGGGAGCGGTGAAGAGGTCTCATCCAGTAGTGTGAGAGGCACCGACGGGGGAAGGTCACGGATGCTCAGACATGATCACTTGTAATGTTGTGGAGTGTTGGACACACACACACGTCAAGAGACGCACGCACACACACACACACACACACACACACACACACACACACACACACACACACACACACACACACACACACGAGAGACAGACATCAAGAGACACACACATCCCGATACACACAGTACATAAACATGACCACCGGAACACTGGAGACAACGGAGAGTTGGAGCAATCAACCTAGACACATATTGCCTTAAAGAGAGAATGTGTTTTAGAGCACATTTCAAACAAAAACATGTTTGTGACTTTCACGTTAACGGCGTCAAAGCCTGCCGCCCCGTTATCTGCTGTCTGTGAGGAAGACGTTATGTCACACTGGGCCGCGGGCGTACGCGGTCCACCGGCCCACAGATGTGTCTGACCAGATGTGTGTGTGTGTGTGGCCTCCTCCTCCTTTTATTTGTCATCCCCAAACCCCCCCTCCCTTTTCCATCCCTTAGGCATGCAGCATGCATCGCCAGTGCCCCGTCTCTTAACGTGCCCTGATGGAGCAGCGGAGCCTTGAGGCACGCCGCATAAGATGGAGACGTATGAACACACACACAGAGGGGCAAAAAAACAAAACCGAGTTCTGTTGAGTCAGAGTTCTGACTCCAGTCCCCGGCCCGCGTGGTCACGTGGCTCGACTCCATCATTCAAAGGCTCCTCCGCTTTCTAAGGTGACTGGAGTGTAGCGGAAGCAGAGCTCCAGGGGAGAGCATGATTCACGGCCTGTCAATAATAATAATAATAACATTGCCCTGTGCTACAGCCCATAATAACTCAGTGGATGGGTAACGGGAAAGAAATAGAAAAGAACAACAACAACACAAGCTACTTTCACCCCTATAGAACGGCTAGACGACGGTGCCGTCACTCACCTGTCTCGTCGATCTCATATCTGTCAATCAAACCCTCGACCGTGTCCTGATTGGCTGTGTGCTCCATCTGCTCCCTGTGGAGGAAGCGGAGGAGGGCGCCGGCGGCCAGGGTCGGCTGGTCGGCGGCGTAGCATTGGTAGAGCCGTTGGATCTCAGCCCGCCTGGTGGCCGGATGCGCGGTTCTCTTCATCCTCTATGAACCGGGGACCTGGAGGAGAGACCAGGGTTAGGATATAGGATCAACCATCTTTGATTGACTTCCCTTCTGATTCCAGGTCTGAGTCGGAGCTCTCTCAGTCTGGCCGGGGAGATCCATCAGTGAGTGAGGCCTTCAGAGAATCAGAGATCAAAAGACGTTTCGTCTCCCTGCCGCCTTAGACAAATCTCTTTATTTTTAAACGGCGCCGGCAGTGACGAAAGGCTCGGAGGGAATTGAGAGCGACGCCAGCTCTGGGGCGTGAGATTCGCAGATTCCTCCTCTACCTGAGCCACCTGACAATGACTTTTTTTTGTCTTTGACTTCTTCCTCTCGCCCTCCCCACACGCAAGAAGACATTAAAGCGAAGAGACGGGCTGCATCTCTCTCAGGGGGATTCAGTCCCCTTCATCTGTCACCCGCTGCTCCAGCGCGCCGTATCACCGCTCGCGCTCGTCAAACACTGAAGCACCGGCGTCTTCTGGAGTCCCCACCAGCCGCGCACCTCCATCACACCCTTCAGTCGCTTCCACTAGACCTTCACACACTGTCATTTCTGGGCCGTTTTCCCCCGGCTCTGTGTGCCTCACATTGTCTCAAAGCAGCGTGTAACGGGCCCAGCCCCTCCTGTGACGCTTTGTCATCGGCCACACACACACACACACACACACACACACGTACACACGCATACACAGACACACACACACACACACACGTACACACGCATACACAGACACATGCACACAAACAAACAAACAAACACAGACAGGCTCAAACACATACACAGGCCTGATTAATAATGAGGGAGAAGTAATTATTGTCCATTGTACAAGTTTGAAAAGAAACTGTGTTTATACCCATAGTAGCGTGCTGTGAATCAAGGCCCCCTGCTTTGAAAAGTGTGTTTGTGCCAAATATACGAGTACAATTTAGCCTTCAATGTAGCCTTCAAACATAGCTTTCACAACAGAGCTCAGCTCTTGCCATTACACTCTCGTAAAAACACAAATCTCACAAATACTTAGGATTTAGTCACCTGCATCCTGCAGGTTAAAACTCCCCGTGAAATCCCTGGAAAGGAAAACGAGAAAAAACCTACCTTAGATATCGATTGCTGTGGAGACTGGGCTAAGGCCAAGATGGATCATTGTTTACTACTCAGTGTAGAGAGGAGAGCAGTAGCTATGGGGACCCAGAGGAACAAGCTCGGAACACCTACGACATCACAGAGGACAGGCGATCGCTGGCAGAGCCAGAGTTCCGATTGCGTGGGCATTGTTGTAGACCATCGGAACTTTGTGGTGCTATAGAGCTATGGTATAGCCTTACTGCGTTACTTACTAGCTCTCGCTCGCGCTATGATCCGTGAACAAGGACAGATTAAAGTGCCTCATGTGGTCTCTGATTGTTTCCTCCAACACAGTCAGTATAGACTGGGAGGGGGGGGGGGGCGGCAGGGGGGGGGGGTATCTTCCTCGAACAGAGAAAAAAGACGGAGAAATGAGGACGGTGAAGCTTTTCACTGTGTCGGTCATGCGGCCGTCTAAAGAGTTGTGACTAAGTCATTACAGTTTGGTTCACAGGCAACTTATCAAAGGAATACCACATTGAGCTAAAAATATGCTACATACTGTATATCACACCTCCTGCTCGTTCATTCATCATTTCCTATGCTCTTGACACGTACAAGTTTTTTTTTACAGCTTTTACTCATAATAGACTCTGTAAGCCATTTAGTCTGTCCCCCAGACTGTCCGTCAAATCGTTTTTTATGAACGTGACGACATCGATCATGTTTTCGATTTGTGAATGAAAAGCCAGTCTGAGGCCCGCACAGCCCGACACTCCCCCAGTGTACTCTGCCGGTTGTTTCAGTGTCGATAACCGGGCCTTCGCTGCTTTATCCCTTCCTTCCGCCATCCAAATCTGGCTGTTGTCCGCGGTGGGGGGTGGGGGGTTGCTGCGGCGCTGTGAGGCATTGGTGCACGACGAACGTCATTCCCTGCAGTCCTCGGCCCCTGCCACACTGAGCTGTGTGTGTGTACACAAGGGCTGTGGTGCCAGGCAGGCCAGGCGCTCGTCAGGGGCCGTTGGTGCTCACGGGGGCTGGCTCCGATCAGGCCCAGGCAGTGCACATGGAGTCCGGAGCAATAGTTCTGCATGGCCGCACTCTTCGAGTGCATAAGAGGTTCTGCGTCCTCTTCTGAGAATTCAACGAGCCGCGCTTGGAAGCATGAGTTGCATCCTGTGTGTGTGTGTGCGTGTGTGCGTGTGTGTGCGTGTGTTCATATCTACACAGCTACGATGCACATGACTTTGTTGCTGGTTCTAGTCTTGCGTTAATTAGTCCAACATGTAAATAGGCCATTTCCCAAGGAATCTCATCGGTGCACCTTCTAGAAACTTGCTCAGGTCCGTTTAGATCTCACAGTCTGAAGACGTTGAACGCGTACAGAGAGATTGATCGATGAGATAAGACAAAAACCTAGGTTCTGCTCATAATTGAAGAACAAAAGGTGGTTTCACTCTATCTGTGACCTGTTTGTGTCATTGGTTCCAGTCCTAGTATAGGGGAGGCAACCAGCTGTGGTTCCACACGGTTGTTAAATCCAGAGGATGATTTGGTGTTCATTGGCCTTGCTGTCCATCCAGCCAGCATGAGTGCTAGTGGAATGACTTATAAAGGATTTTAAAAGCATTTCCTAAAGGATCAGGGACACACAAACTAAACATAAACATAAACATAAACTATACATAAGCAAGCACACACACACACACACACACACACACACACACACACACACACACACACACACACACACACACACACACACACACACACACACACACACAGATCCCCCGACACAGACAAACATAAACTAAACATAAACACACACATATATACACACACATACACACACACACACACACACACACACACACACACACACACACGTCCATTAACACAGCTTGCAACGGTTGCCGGCATGTCCAGGAGAACAAATGTGTTCATTTGAAAGAGCGATGCCTTGTTTACCCGATCACTCCCTCTTTAGGGCGCTACCGAAACGCTACCATGGGGAAATTACCCAAGCCTCATGTTAGCTAGCGGACAGCTGAGCCACAACCCAAGCCAGGGATGTGGGAACATTGTTGTTGTTGTTGTTGTTGTGACCACGAGCGGGAATAGATCCCAACATGAACATTTCGGTATCTGGCTATGTTGCTATGCTCACGGATGACTGATCAATTCATGTGTGATTCATTGTTCTCCCTGTGTCTCTGCCGTAGCTCTGGGCGATGCGCGGCCGTCTGCGGAGGTAGCCGTCCATCAGAGGAGGTCCGTGTCTGCCAGAGCAGGGGGGCCTCTGGCCGGAGAGGACCTGCGGTTACAACCAAAGGGATGTTGGTGAGTCTTGTGTGGAGCGTTCGCTGCTTTGGCTGATGATTCAAGATGAGAGCCAGGAATATAACCTTTTCAAAATGAGATCCGAATCCTTCTTAAGACGGGTGTTGTTGGTCAAGAGATACACAGCAGGTGCAAAGCTGTTGCAAAGCGAAAGATACACTCAATACAGAAGCTCCATTGAAATACGTTATGAGTAATATTAAATTAAATATAAAACATGAACACTATTCCCGATAAGTTCACGTTCATCCACCTCCAAACTGTATACAATCGTTCTTTTAACGATGAGTTCATCATTACCTAAAAAACTCACAAACGACTCACGACTGAACTTTATCGGAAAGTGTTACCGTGAACCTGTTTGCTAAAAAAAGTATAGACGCGAACGGCCGGACGAAAAATGACAAACCCCTGATGTCACTGCTGACATTACGACCGACAGTTCAACGAATAAATGTCAATGTTCCGCTGCCTGCTCCGTCCATTAATGTTGGTTCTAACAATCGCGGGGCAGCGGCGCTTGGCGAATGTCCCGGCTAATGATGCCAGCCCCATTTACGTTCTCATCCTGGCCGGGCCCCCGGCCCCGAGGAGCCAGGGAAGATTAATTGCCGTCTTTCTAGCAGCCCTGGCTGCCAGGAGTGATGTGTATCCGTCTGACAGGGCAAAATTGGACCATTTAACTTTTTATTATCACGGTTCACCCGCCGTCTCCATCCTCCCAATGTATCGCCACAGCCGGCACAGAGCACGGGCAGGGAACCCAGGGGCCCTGTGTGGGGGTGTGTGTGGGTGGGTGTGTGTGTGTGTGTGTGTGTGTGTGTGTGTGTAGGTGTGTGGGTGTGGGTGTGGGTATGTCGGTGCGTATGTGTGTGTCTGCGTGTGTGTGTGTGTGTGTGTGTGTGTGTGTGTGCATATGTGTGTATGTGTGTGCATGCATGCATGCGTGTGTGTGTGTGTGTGCATATGTGTGTGTGTGTGTGTGTGTGTCAGGTGTGTGTGTGTGTGTGTGTGTTGGTGCATATGTGTGTATGTGTGTGCGTGCGTGTGTGTGTGTGTGTCAGGTGCGTGTGTGTGTGTTGGTGCGTACGTGCGTGTGCGTGCATATGTGTGTATGCGTGCATGCCTCTGCACATATCACTCTCATTGTCTGTGATGAACGATTTGATGGGAGCACATTTGAGTGAATGATGGCTTCAAAGATGTTTTTCTCCATCTCGAATGTGGAAGTGCGATATTTAAATGATTGAATGCGCACCGGCAAATAACAGACTATCCTGAAAAGCCTGAGTCACTGTGGTTATTACACCAGGCGAGACTCCAAAAAGAGCCACCTAGGAGATAATAAAGAGAGTGTCGAGGTGAAGCAGGCTCTTCTTTGTCTGTCTTTCATGGCGTCTGACAGTTTGACACCGGGTCGTGACACACGCGGGTCTCTGTGAGGAGGCAGGGAGAAAACACTCCTTCTGAACAAGTAACAATCTTCAAGAGGGGTGTTAAAGTGTGCAACATGTCAGCTAGCGCGTAGCTTAAAATAACCTGGAGTCAATGCTGATCGATAGTGATCACAATAATGTTTGGATTAAAGTCACGTCCTATTGCATGCTACAAAATGTTGGCCAGCCCGTACCTCTCTTTGCTTACAATAATCGGATTATTGATTACCCCCAAACCCCCTCCCACTCATAACCCCCACTCAGCCGACGGGCGCTAGTGTGCATCACACAGCTGCATAGCCAGAGCGAGGACGCTTTGAATTCTGAACGTCTCTAACTAACCGGGAGGAGGGGCTCAGTCTCACTAACTGATATTTTAAAATGGAAAAACAAGGAACAAACAATTAGGACCCCAGGTGATTAATTAGATCTCTTAATATATTCTGCAATCAACAGGCAGAGATAGGGTAATTGGTTACCTCTTTTCATTATCAAGTCATTATGAACTTACTGGGGTCATACGAGCCATCTCATTTGTTTATACTGCTGGCTATTAGCGGCAGATGTCTCTACTGGTTTTAGAGCGTTTGCTATTTCACCGTGTGTGTGTGTGTATCTGCAGGGTTAGAATCAACACTCACCTACTATCCCATTTTGACTGCCAACGACTTTATTCAGGTTTGGCCTTTGACCTCTATTGAAAGGAACATTAAGGGGGTCAAAGGGGGCCCCTTATAACATTCCTCTTGCTTTCGACAATAAAACAACATGGATTGATCCTGCAGCTCCATTGGCTGCGTATCCTCTGTTATGGTTAAGTGATTGGTGACATCCTCTGTAATGGAAGTGGCTTGGGTTTGGAGTGGGAATTCCCCAGTGTCAGTCACAGAAAACAAGCTATTTTGTCTTTCCCTTGTAATTCCCTAGAGTGCCTGCTAATGATTCAGTTGCTTGGTAGTAGACAAGATCCATGGCACACAGCCAGGCACACCTGTAAGGCTGAGGTGGGGGTGTGCTGGGTGCGTGTGAGGCGCCCTGGTTCCATCGTGCAGTCGGCGAAATATCTGTTATCTGTGAGTATATCTGTGAGTTGGACGAAAGCATTTACATATTTAATCCCGCTAGAGACCCCTCAAACTGGTGGGAATGATTGGGTTTTTATTGTACAATGTACCCAGGTTACCTGTTTCCCATTCCACATTGTTGTCGATTGGGTGCTGCTTAACGGTTGAAGTGAAGCGACCCTAATGTGATGTATTTATGAAACTGCATTTACCAAGCATTTCCTTAAATACATTTTTACTCTTTTCGCGTTTTGTTTTTTTTACGCTGCACAGCTGCCAACTTTCGAATGCAGAGAATGTGCTTCTTTTAAAATGTGCGAAAGCTGGGTATATTTTGCTGAAAAGCTGTGCATATAGCCGGAGGGATTTTGGCATTTCTTTGGGGAATTATATCGTCTGGTTTTTGGGTTATTTATTATTTGAGTTATTTAGCCTGTTTCCTTGGCACCCTCTCTGTTTACCACAACGATACCTGGAGTGCCCTGCATCTGTCCACACTAACTTACTCACTACATCCAAAACAAATAGCCTGCTTGTCCTCTCTCTAGACACCCAGCATGTCATGTGTGTGTGTGTGTGTGTGTGTGTGTGTGTGTGTGTGTGTTTGCATGTGCATGTGTGTGGGTGCGTATACATTGAGATCACTTTCATAAGGGGAAACTTATTGGTGAATTGGAAACTAAGAAAGTGTGCTAAAGTACCGGCCTATACCTCTGTGAGGGCTCCCACTAACTGGCTCATCATGGCTCACTAATTCAATGAGGAATCCATTAATTGTATTTCCCAGCACTCCTGATCTGCAAATGAGTTTAGACTCATTTTTTTTGCACTTGCGGAAAGCGCTATAATTGCACGGCAGTCACTGATGCTATTACTCCAATCGTTTTAATTGTATGCCTTCCTTGGTCGTGTGTTGCTGATGCCAATCATGATACACTTATTATGGCCGGGCATATTCTGCCATCTTTTAAAGATGCCTTTTGAATGCATTTTATTTCTATGCGGTTTTGCCAACTCCATGGCAACAGAGCTCCATTGCTACCATACAACGTTTTTTTAACAGTGTTTATTACACAATCTATTTTCAGGTAGACTTTGTTGAGGGCATACAGTGTGTGATCAATAAACAGGTAACACAGTGGTAAGGGATCAGACTGCATGAGGAATCGTGCCCAATGGGTGGGAGGAGTTTAGGTAGGACAGCATCTCCCCTTCTCCCTGTCACAGGCTCCTTTAATGAACATAATATGCAAGCTGTTTTTGAGTGAGGGTATGAGCACATGTGTTGCGCGCAAAATCAACAGCATCGTACCAGCCTTGGGTTTGGATGCCTTTCGTCGTTGTGGTTTTAACTTGGTCATGCCCAACGCATTTCTTATAGTCCCTCCAATTTGGATTGTACGCTCTGATTCTCCTCGGCCTCACTTGTAAATCTCTCCGGATAGAAAGCGTACTCTGCTAAATGTGTGTGCATTGGGGGGCATGTCCATGGTGCTATTACCAAGAAGCTGCTATCATCAATCACTGCATTGCATTGTACTGCGCCGGCAATAGAGTCGCCATCTCCCCTACAGGAACTGTAGCCGCAGCTTGACCTTGTCCATCACCTCTATCTGCAAGGGCACCCTGAAGTCGTGAATTATAATGTATTGGATGGAAGTGATGGTCTTTCCTCCACGGAGCTCCGTGTGGTCCCACAGATTACAGGCAACCCGAGGCCCCCGTCATTTATTTGACCTTTCTGCTGAGCACAGCAAAGGCAGTGTGTGAGCGTGTGCCATGCAGGCAACAAAGCTCTGATTAATTGTCTTCCTGTAAAGAGAGTGACCGAGATTGAGTGTGTGAGAGAGATTGAGAGAGAGAGAGAGAGAGAGAGAGAGAGAGAGAGAGAGAGAGAGAGAGAGAGAGAGAGAGAGAGAGAGAGAGAGAGAGAGAGAGAGAGAGAGAGAGAGAGAGAGAGAGAGAGAGAGAGAGAGAGAGAGAGAGAGAGAGAGGTGTAAGCAGTGATTCGTTTTTCTTTTAAGTGGTACAGAGGTGTGCATATGAATGTCTGAATTTCATAATTGCTTGCTATATTCAGCAATGCATGGAACTGTATGTGTGTGTGTGTGTATGTCAGCATTTATAACAGCATAGTGTTTACCCTGTTGTCATCTCTCTCTCTCTCTCTCCCTCTCTCCGCTCCAGGGCTGATTGTACCAGGGCTTTTGTGGGATCTCATCAGCCCGGCTGCGTTTGAGATAAGTGGAGAATCGATAGCCATTGATTAAGGACTCTGCCACATGAAACTCCTTCCCCCTCTTATCCTCCACCCCCTCGACGGGAACCCCGCGCCTGGCCGTGATGAACCCATGGGGGACGCCCAGAGGTCAGCCCTGGTCACAATCACTACACTCCCTTCAGCTGTGCAGTGAAACTCCAAACATGACGTACCTGAACACTTTTCCTTAAAGGTCCAACATTTATATCACCAGGTGTGAGTGTGATGAGCCGTTACAAGCCGTTTTGAAAATCGGCCTCTTCTGGCATCACACAGTGGGCCACATCCCCCTAGACGATCAGATGATAGATCAGTATACCAGTCTAGCCAGTGGACTGTAGCAAACGTTTCTCATCTATCCGTCATACATCCAGGTGGACACTCCCACTTGTGATGTCAGAAGAGGCAGATTTTTCAAAACGGCTTCTAACGCCTTAACACACCACACCTGGTGGTATAATATGGGACCTTTAAGCAGCTATGCCGGTTATCCCAGGGTAGGGTTAGCGTGGATACGGGAACCAATATAAACTGAGCACTATTATGAAATATGTTTCACACGAATTTGAGCTTTGTGCATTTTTTCTCATCATAGTTTGCATTAAGAACCGCCTGTGAGATCTTGTGAGATCTCACAGGCGTTGAGATCTCCCGATGGTCTCACAGGCTGTGAGATCTCCCGATGGTTTAAACACGCGCCAAGTCTGAATGTCATTCTTTCTGACGGTTGATGTACAACACTTAAGCTTATTGGACCTTGACTAGAGAGGAAATGGGTTCAGCTTTCCCATTACCCATCACTCCCACTCATTGATTCCTGGCCAATTTACCACCACAGCTCCTCTTAGCTGCTGACACTGGTCAGACTGTGTGTATGTACATGTATGTGTGTGCATGTGTGTGTGTGTGTGTGCGTGGGGGGAGAGGAGGGGATCTCTGTGTGATTGAATGTGCACAAGAATAAACACATTTAAATGTGTATTCAAATGCAGTCATTCAGGCGGGTCCGCATGGTGTGAGCACATAGTTTAGGGATAATTGACTCTTTAACTCCACAAATATAACATGAGCGCTAAAACTTTGTGGAAACTACTGAGATTGGAAGCTCCTGCCAAAGTCTGACAGTGACTCGAGACCACAAAGAGCAATCAGCAACATGGGCTGAATCATCAACCAATTAATTTGTGAGATGAAATGGGAGAAAAACATGCCAAGATTGTATTTCTTTGGGGGAGAATCAACTTATGGGCTTCGAAATTATGCTTTATTTAAATGTTATGAATACTGTTAAGGGGAGCGCTTCAGCTCATGTGAAACAAGGATATTTGTCTTTCTTTTGAAGTGATACTGTGATTCTTTTTATAACAGAGTCCAAAAATACATATAAAATACAGTAAAAACATGGATGAAACTTGTGGGACCAGTCAGAGCTCCTCTTCCAGTCAGACTTTCGCTTGCACATAATATGTTTTAATATTTGCTTTGGGGTGGCCTGCAGCTACTAATAACACATGCAGCCTGCATGCCTGCTGATGTTTAATACCAAGATACTGTTGTAGAGAAAAGCTCTCTGGAAAGCTGTTGATTTTTAGGAAAGTTGAGTTATGCTCTTATATTACTTGCATAATGTACCAATGTGACACACACACACACACACACACACACACACACACACACACACACACACACACACACACACACACACACACACACAAACCACACACGCACACACATTTAAATTATTTGGATCCACATTTACAAAGAGGGGAAAAAAGATCCAAACATTTTGGGAAGAAATACTGATAATGTGACAGGTTCATCAAGCTACAAGCCTTTGCAAGGCCTACAAGATAAATGAAGTTATTGAACACCCAACACTTAAGGATAAACAAAACATCTTTGCCTCCAGATTCTCATGTCGGCACGTCTCCGCAGAAGTTGAAGCCATATTTATCCTCAAGGTGTTTGGTATCCAGGGTTTTTCTGAACGCTCTTTCCCAATTTTGGAATATAATCCACTCATCCTGCTCCAGTACTCCAGCAGCTGGAAAGCCCAGGTAGGAGAAATCTCCACCTGTCGGGTGTTGTTGGGGCATGGGGTCATGGACAGTCCATCTTTGTTTGTAGATTCTGCCGGTGCGCAAGGCGTCCTTGAACGCACATTTTACTGTCGTTACGAGGCACACACACACACACACACACACACACACACACACACACACACACACACACACACACACACATTTGGCATAGGAGAGTCCCTCTCTCACTCTGTGTGTGGGTGTGCAGTCTCTGGCATGAGGGATGAGTGACCTAGTATCATCCCTGATTATTCCCTGATAACATTATTAACATAACCTATTGACCAATCACTAGTCTACCTTCTAATGTCTGCAGGTTAGAAACCTTTTAATGGGTTTGTATATCAGTACAGGTGTAAGAGTTTAATCTTATTTATTTATCCTTTGCCATATACATAGATAGTTGTGCTATGGCATGAGGCTAAATATGGTTCAGTTTTAACAGCTGGTTGTTACTGAGGTTATGTTTAGGTAATGCATTTGTTCACATACGTATATCATTATGTTGTCTATTAAACCAATAGGTTGTGCTTCTTCTAAGGCTTTGTTGATCATTAAACCACCCGCTTCATTCCATCCACCCACCCAGATTACAGACTCTTGGACAAGGTAAGCGAATCATTTGAAACCAACCTTTGTTAATGCCTTCAATTACACCCTTCTTCAAACCTTAAGCCCAAGGCGGCGAGGAATGCTAAGGTGTATGATAAACCCAGAAGTTAAGTCATATTGGTGCTTATGGTAATGCATGCAAAGCTGATATTTGGTGAGTTTTGCATTGTCCTTACAACCTTCAGGAAGGAACACAAATAGCTTCCAGCAGAGCAGCTGTTCGTAACTAAACGTGTAAGCTGCTACGGCCAAGGCTGGTCCTTGTTTGCTGAATGTTGTCTTACTGTGCTTATTTTTAACTTCAGTGTCTTTGATACAACTTCCCTCCGTGTAGTTTATTCATCTCAATCTGGTCTTGGATGGGTTTTAAACAAGGCCTTTGACAAACATGAAGCATCTCTCAACATTATTATTTAGGGTTTGAAATGTTACGAAATGAGACACACAAGTCACACACACACACACACACACACACACACACACACACACACACACACACACACACACACACACACACACACACACTTCTGTTTACAACCCTTAAAAGCTAATTTTTCATACCTCATAGTTGGCAATTACTATGACATTGGTTTACAGAAAAGTATGGTTTGTTGATAACCCTTGAAAACGTTTTCAAAGACGTTTCCAAAGAATTGTCTCAGTGGAAATCTTCTCTGTTGTTCTGGCTCTCATAGGAATACTAGACACTGTCCACCATGCTCACATGACCTTAGTACATGACCTATCTCTCATTCTGTTCTTCTTTCCCATCAGACACAGGATATGGGTGTCATGAGTGGAAGGGGGGGGGGAGGACATCATGTAGAGGCATCCACAACATTGGTTGTGCAATGAATGATGATATATATTTGTATTGTGCATTTGGTAAGTGATTTTTACTGTCCTGCAATGTTTACAAAAGTGTTTATCGCAAAGTGTATTTACATGAAAGGCAATAACTTAGGGAACACTTTATTGCACAAAGTGTGTGACACTTTATTACACAAAGTGCTAAAATGCAATGAAAGGAGAATACATTGGATAAAGCTGTAGTCATACATTTATCTTCCTGTGCATTTTGTACATCGGAAAAAAGTCGGCTTATAATTTGTTGCAGGCATGGAGACCTGCTTTTATCTCTCCCTAAAATGTATTTTAGGATAAAAGGTTTATTGGAGATTTAAATCAAAAACTTTACTTTTTCGTCACTTGGTCTTACTCATCATGCCATTTTTAAATGCTTCTACTCCTCTGTTGTGGCCTTGGAGTGTTGAGTCCCAATAGCATGTCAGATAAATAATAAACTGCATCTTGGAATAATATTATGTCTGCCGGTTGCCAGTGTATAATTAAGCATCATTCTTTGACATTATTGTACTATAAATACACATTAGAACACCATGAGATTCGACTGGCGACAGGAAAACCAATAGGAGTTGCATGTCAGGAAATGTAACGTCAGCCAATTCATTGAGTGTTAACGGGTAACAGAGAATCAGGGGATTCTGGGTTATTTACGTATTTATGGCAAACACCCCGATCTATATTCTAACCAGGAACCGGCTTTGATTAATAATCTACTCCATTAGATGAGTGGGCAGTAATAATAGGGACTGGCTGCAAATCGATACGTCTAATGTTGGAATCAAGGTGGGGCAGATTTAGAGTAGCAGTGTGCTAAACTTACTGAGCATTGCAACCCCCTTCTACGTAATCAATGGGAAGGTTTATAATTACAATGGAGTAGCAGGCGTGCTGAGTGCAGCTTCCACAATGAAAGAATTTGACTCTGTCTCTTCACTGACTTTCAAAGTTAAGGACCCAACTGAGTTTGGTTAATCAATGAAACGTAGCCTGCTCAGCATTCATGGCTGGCCTTCACCATCGCAGCTGAACTCTGAAGCTCTGGTTCACCTGTGCAGGTTTTATTACCATGGCTTCTCATTCTAGGTGAATAAGAATAAATCTATGATAGAATATATCGCTACATAGTAGGCTTATTATACCTTATTACCTTAACTTAGTAATGATTCACGTTATGCCTATTAATGATTCATAATCATTGATGTAAATCCAATGAGACAAAGAGGAAAAACCACATTTGCACAAATATTGTGCAAATCCTCTGTGCTCTTCAATGGTTCACTGTTCAATGGCTAACTAAGCAAGTTAGGAATTACGACACCATATTTCCACTGCCTGCTTATTTGGCCGAGCCTTAAAGCTGTGTGTGTGTGTCTATATAGGTTAAGCATGGAGGTAAACGACACGTAGCACTAAAGTTTGCTCGCAACCTCCCCACATCAATGAATGATACGTCAAGGCCCGAGATCCACCATGTAATGCCACGGTGCACCCAGTATCCCTCCTCTCTGCTTCTCCACGGTCTTGTCTAATTTACGAGCTGATCTACCGCAGGCACGGGCACGTCGGCCTAATGGTGGAAGCGCCACACGCTCTTCCTGGTGGGGTGGCTGCCAAACGGGACCACCCGCCCTCCTTCACTTTAATCCGTGTGGAGACGTTGCCAGAGCGCATGCATGGAACCCCCTTCCTCCTCCTCCTCCTCCTCCCAGGCTCTGGTCAGGACAAGAGAGCCCCACTGCCACGCTGGCACCGGAACAAAGTGCCGTAACAGCTGCTTGCTAATAAATTCTGTGTTGATGCCTCCAGTCTAACCTGTGCCACCGAGCGAAGCCTTGTCGTTTCAGAGCAATTATGTAAGAAGACATTTTGCACCGTTAACCAGACCCAGCAATGCAGGTCTCTGGCTAATTATTGCCTACTACCTTTACATGTTCAGGCACTTTATTAGTCTATCTCTATCTCAGGTATGAGTTGGTGAGTGGGTAGCTGTTTCTCTAGTGTTCTTTAACGTAATACAATTATTCCGCAAGCACGGAGATATAGCATTTTGAGTATGAGTATGTGATATATTGGATGACATAAGATTCTACACAGTTGGGGTTGTGGTGAAATAATATAGGCTATGTAATTCTTATTTGATTTAGATTAAAGATTAAGCTGTTCCTCAAATCTGAGCTTGTTTATCCTATTTCCTTACTGCTTCGGTTCTATTCAAACTCTGCTTTAGTATCGCTCAGGAGGACGTCTACGCAGTGTCCACTGCCCGCGCTCAATCCGTGAGACATGATGTCCACCAAGTACTTCCTCGGCGTTTGGTGACAGGCTATCGCAGCGGAGCAAACAGCCATTGTCCCGGAGGCTTTTCATGACTTCACATAAAGGATGAGGATTGTCCATAAGGCTTTTCACTACTGAACATAAAGGGTATTTAGTTAGTCTGTCTCCAGAGAGCATGATTGGCTGGGAGTCGCGCCAGGCCTTCTTCAACCAAAACGGGGATCCAGGCAACTGTCTGACTGCAGCAGAGAAATGCTCGCAATTGTCAAAGGAAGAGTCATTGATGAACAAACTTGGACCCCTAGGCTGCCAGATAAGTCAATAGCACTCCCCGGAATGGCCCTGGAAGTACATCCACACTTCAATAACAAGCCGGGATTTCTTTGTGAATCACGCCTGTAACCCAGGACATAGGTCAAGAGATGCTGATGAAAAACTCAGGACACAATAAGAAGGCCAGGCACGAAGTAGCCTAATAGAAAAACTGGTTCTGTCCAAATCGTTTTTTGTTCTGAACTGCCTTCTCGTTGGGGAAAAATATGAAGAGCCATAATCATTGTTCTGAAGTGATTTGGGTGCCAGGTTTCAGGTTAGTTGTAATCCCTAAAGTCCTTAATCCCTAAATTCTGGGTAATATGGTGAAATAGAGAATCCCCAATTCTGCATGAATGCTGA
The DNA here is from genome assembly GCF_964030765.1 of Micromesistius poutassou. Classification (NCBI taxonomy): domain Eukaryota; kingdom Metazoa; phylum Chordata; class Actinopteri; order Gadiformes; family Gadidae; genus Micromesistius; species Micromesistius poutassou. The sequence goes on from NC_140283.1 coordinate 18,252,765, forward strand.
CTGTAAGGAGTCATTCAGTGGAAAGGTGCAATATACATGTATATATTAATAAGGTGCATACGTGTGCATGCACAATTGCACACACACACACACACACGCACACACGCACACACACACACACACACACACACACACACACACACACACTCTCTCTCTCTCTCTCTCTCTCTCTCTCTCTCTCTCTCTCTCTCTCTCTCTCTCTCTCTCTTCAGGTTACCTTGTCGTTGGGCATATGTCAGATATGGCCAACGGGTCCCTGCTGGGGATAGCTTTCCAATACCTCACACACTCCCCCACTGTAGTAGATTTTACCCGGTGTGTCCCGCACACAAAGCCACATGCTGCTGCTGATAAACAAGCGGTATGGTGTAGTGTTGGGTGGCTGGCCTTTGTACGACGTGAAAGGCTGACCCTGCAGTTTCAGTGCACAATGACAGGAGGCGGGGCCTAAATATCAAAAGATTTTGGAGGTGTGTGGGTGCGTGTGTTTGAGTGTGTGTTTTTATTAGTTAGCGTCTTTGTTTACGCAATACACCTTGCACTTGGCTAGCTTGCAAAACTTTGAGTCTTCCAATTACATTTCGGTCTAATATCGTGTGGATATCCTGTCTCCCCCCTTACTGGAGTTACAGTCTAATATCCAAACGCCTTTACCAAAACGATTCACCCAAAACGAATTATTTATGTGAGCTTATGTGTGCACATCCCCTGCAAGTTCGTTTTTTATTTTTAAATATAAAATATTTATCTGAAATTTGATTTCAGTTATGATGAGCCTCTGAATATTAGCGGGGCTCCTGGGGCTCAGGCGCCGTTGCCAAGGCTCCCGTGTACGAGCCGCGGCGGCGGAGACGCGCCGCCGCGTCTCTACAGTACTGCTCGACATGGCGGCGGACCTGCACCCCGAGTGGATATCCTGTCTCCCCCCTTACTGGAGTTACGGGGTAACGCGGGATGGACGCGTCTTCTTCGTAAAGTAATTAACCGGGACTTGGACACGGGCAAAGTATATCCCCATGTCCGTTTTTAAACGTGTAACGCCTTTTCCGTTTCTTACCCCCACAGCGAAGAAGCCAAGAGTACAACCTGGCTGCATCCAGTGAGCGGCGAGGCGGTGATCACCGGCCACAGGAAAACTCCAGGTACGGCTGTTATCTAGTCTTTACCGGGTTTGTTACCCGGTATAGCCGTCGGTTTGTCCACTTTTAGCCGTCAGGGTGAAATTGTCACGATTGAACCCCCGGGCTTTGAAGATAGATGCGCGAGCGGACTTTGGCGCTCGCGCTTTAAAACAGAAAAAGACTCGTCTTGTGCCCACTGCCCACCACCTCTGTCCAGGTGTCACTTTGGTCTCCCCTTCTGAAGTTGGACACTTGTATATTATATAGTATATATATATACTATATACTGGCGAGCTACCCCGTCCATCTTCACATCCGAGTAGATACACTGAGAAAGATGACAATTATGTATAACAAAAAAACACACCCGTACAGGTGGATATAGAAGGTGTGTTCCTTGAACAATACAGAGCATAAAATAGAGAATATTATAAAGAATCTGAAAGATATAGCCTCTATACTATAAGCATGCGGGGATGTGGTTAAACAGAGCCCCCTGCCCTAGTGGGCTACTGTGGGCTTTAGCGGCAGCGTTGTGCTTTGACAGTGATCCAGCAACAGCTGCTCAATAGTGAGCCAGCGCATGTGAGTCCATATATTTATCTGATTCGTAAGTCCTGTCCACTTCAACGCCAAATACAATGTAATGGCTCATTCTTATTCTTTGGTGAATGCTAGAACCGAGAAAAAAAAAATCACCGCTGCGCTTTTTAGTGAGGGCGCTGTGAATATCTCTACATGTTTGACAGCCAGCATGGCAGTTCATTCACCGTTTTATCTCTCTCTCCCCCCCCCTCCCCCCCTCTCTGTTTTGGCACGACCCATCCCCTAAATACAGACCTACCCACAGGGTGGGAAGAAGGATTCACTTTCGAGGGAGCACGATGTTTCATCAAGTAAGTCTGAAAGCACCCCGTCCCTCCTCGTTATCATCAGGTTATTATGTCACCGGGATTCATTCATAACAGAACACCCCCATGCCTTCAGAGTAGCACGACGACACGGGTCCCAATCAAACGGGAAGCCCTTTACAGCTCCGTATTTGCCTGCACTGCACCTCGTTAGTTAATCATTACACGGTCGCTCCACATATATTTGGGCGTAGTATGTAGCCTACTCTTTTTTTTCTCCTTTCAAACTTTGCTGTGTCTGTCCCTTGTTGATCCTCTCCCTCCGTTTACCAGTAGCGCAGTGCTGTTTATTTGAATTACGTGCTTGATGATTATTATAACTCAATGTTATTATACTGTAATTATCTGTATAATCATAATGTTCATATGTCAAGTGCATCTGAGCCACGTTTATCTGGTTGGCCTTCCTACTATACCACCTGCTCTTGAAGGATAGCGTTGAAGGATTGTCCCTGTCAACACTGATTCTTCAGCTGGCTGCTGCTTGAGAATAGACAAGATTAAAATCTGGTTGTATTCCCAACATATTGTTCACAACACATTTCAGCACGGGCCTTTATTAGAGCCTTGTGTGATTCTGTCTGGCAACATACACAAATGCCTTCTTCGTGAGAAGATTAGAGTCACACAGTATGTTCCCCCTAATATATTGTTTCTTTTCATCCACTAAGTCCGTGTGCCTGCATGGCACACAGGAGCAGATTCAGAGTACCCCGCAGAGAGGTATTCAGAGTGTATGAGAGGGAGTCGATAATGTCATCTTACCCTTCTAAATCACGGCCTCCTCGCTTCAAAACAAACACACAGCCCACCGGTCGGTCATTAATTGAACGTTGTGCGTCTGCCACACCACTCAGACTTGCACGGGGGACGTTGTTGTCCGGGCTAGACGTCGCAAACAGCACGATGTTGTGAGTCAGTGTGAGTAATTACAAGGTGCCATACAGATTCCTTCAAGCTGTTGTTGGCCGTGGTGTGCAGACAATGTGTGAGCTTGTGTGTGTCTGAAGGAGAGGGGAGGCTGCACTTGGTTTGACCCGAGGGTCGCTGTAGTAACGGGGAACTTGGTTTAACCTCGGTGAGGTTGGCACAGGCCACAGCGGTGTTTACCCAATGGTGTCTCTGTTGTCCCTTTGTTGGTTCCCCTCTGTTGTTCTAAATTGCGATGCAGGTATCCACCAGGGAACCTTATAAGGGCAATCACCAGTCTTCCTCTTCCTCTCATGCACTCAAATGTACTGGGTCTGTGGCACTATCAATGTAGTTGAAAGCCATAGCTGAGATGCTTTTTAGAACCATCAATGGAGTGAGAGCTTGTGCCTGATGGAGTTGAAGCAGGAAGCTGAGATGTTCTTTTGCTGGAATCATCAATGGAGTTGGAACGTCTACCCCAGATTTCTTGAGGATCTTCAAGGTACCTCAAACATGTGGCTAAGGTGTTTGATGTTTGTTGTTCGTTGCTTGTTGTTGAGTCATCAATCCAGCTTCTCTGAATTTAATGCGATCATTGTTCTTATATGAGGGGTGTTGACAATTTCGGCTCATAACTATCTCTGACAGAGCTCCACATCTGTCCAGGCACTGTGAGAAGCTGCCAAGTAAATCCTCTGAAAATCCTCCAGCACCAGTTATTTTAATGACCTACCCTTCATAGTGAACGGGGTAATGCTGTTCCACAATATTAATAGCCTTTTCAGTTTGCTTACACTTTGTTTTTATTTTGTATCTCGTCACTTTCCCGATGTCTTTTTTGGAAAAAACAAGCTGTCTGAATCCAAGCCATATGACCACACTTGGATCTGTATGAAGGCTAGCTACGTAGCTTAAGCTGTTGCTGTTGGGGTACACAGCATGGACTTCAATGAGCAGATTGTGCTGACATAGCCTCTCCCTCTGATTGGATGTGTTGTCAATGGGAAGCGTGTGGGGGTTCGTGGTGCCGGTGTGACAACAGTGTGCAAGGAAGGCCAGACTCATCTGCGAGATTTGATTCCTTTATGGGATTGTGAATGAATTGGAGATCGATGCAGATGTTTGATCAAATCAGTCCCTATGAGTCTTCCTTCGCAGTCTGACACTCTGTTCCCAGGTTATATTGTGGGTGGTCGGGCTGCAAAAACGGCCTCTGATTCTTTTAGTTTTGTGGAGAGGCTGTGTCAGCTGCCAACACCTTGCACCTCAGCCCCCGGCCCATGGGGAAGTTAAACATCAGCGAACTGTGACCTTGCAATAGCACCCGCCCAGCGTGCAATAATACCGCGTGTTTTATGATTAGCTTGTTACGACATCACGAGAGTAGGCATGTCCCAACTTTATTGAGTCCACGTTATGAGAGCCCATGTAAGCATACACCGACACGCACACACGCACGCACACATGCACACGCATGCACGCAAACACAACCGAGAGGCATCCCAGGACAGCCTGGAGAGTGAGATAGACGTTGATGAATGTCTAGTGTCTAAATTAAAGAAAAAATCCCATTAATGAATGGGTTGGAACATGCAAACACTTATTTTCCTTTTAATCCTGTACCTAGATACATCACTTTTGAGTTTCCGTGGGATTTTCACATGTTTAGCAGCTCAGCACTAAGCCCTACACTGAAATACACTGCAGTGGATGTGGTTTTTGAATATACTGAAAAACCAGGATCGATATAGATAACACGATTATATTAGTAGAAAATAAGTATTATTGTACGTCATTGATTTAATTCTTTCCAATGCCCGTATTGTTGGCTATGCTCAGAAGTGATGTGCTCTGAACACTAAACTAAGAACTCTGGTCGACATTACTGTTACACTCTTCCAAAATGTATCTCGGGTTGAATAGATATGAAACATTAGCATGAAGCCTAAGGTATACCAAGCATCTTATGTGCAGGAATGGTAGTCTCTGGCTTCATCTATATTGCAGATTCCCATGCTTTGTAGTCAACTCACTGTTGGTCTCCCCAGCCTGTGCCCTTGTCACTTCATATTCCCTTGAATAATAACGCCGATCTCCCATTGTTACGAATGGCTAAGCTTCAAGTAATGAGGCACTGTCTCGAGACAGACTGTGCTTTAAAATGATCAGACCGACTGCTGGCTAATTATTCAGGCTGTATTTTTGTTCGTCTTCTGGAGACATGGCTCTTCAAGTACATTTTTTTGCTCTCCTAACAACTCCTTTGTGTAAATTGCGACATCAAAATGTCGGCCAGCCTAGTGCTGAGACATGATGTTCATTAGGTTTTGTATTTTTGGATTTCCGCTGCTGAATTATGTATCATAGACCACAGAAGATGATGATGGTGTCAATTGTGGCCAATTTTTGTTAGAAGTCTCTGTAGTGGATCACTGATCACTGAGCTTTGGGTGATCGTTGAATGCTGTCTAAGTGCACTTTATAAGTAATATGTTCAGGGTGCTTGTTGTTGCTGCATGGATCAATATTGAATCCTCCTATTGAACAATATGATTACTACTCAAAGCATCTTAGTTCAATTTAGTTTCCCAATGCATCTGTCCTCTTATGGATGAGTCAATTGGTGTTCTGCCTGTCATCTTCACTTGAATGTAACTGTTTTGGCATTTGATGTTATGTGGTTGGCATTTAGGTTATCTGCCAAGTGCATTGATTGAATGAGACATACCGTTGACCCGAGAGAAATTAGGCAATTGCACGAGGTAGCCGCGTGGGATTCAGAATGTGTTGAGTACTTGCACTGTCTTCATTTTAAAGACTTGTGGTCGATTCAGGTAGGAAGCACAGAGCAATGGACCAGGCACAGCTCTTTGCAGATGATCATTCACTTGCACTGTTACAAACGTTGCTAATAAGGTTCACGATAGAAATTTCCCAACATGTATGTTTAGTTTATATTCAACACAAAGGTACAATATGCAACATTTGCTGTATCAAGCTATCTTCCGACTCAATTTTGAAGATAAAAGCTCTTCCCACCCACCTTCAAAAAGCGAGGCTTGCTGAGAAAACGAGATATGACATTTCTCTACCCTGCTGCAGAGTCTGAGCAATTAACCTAGATCCCGGTAGCCTTAAAATTAGCATCCACATGACATAATAATGTGTTCCCTAACCATATTGTATCCTTGTACTCTAAATGTTGGCTCGGGTGTACGACTCCCAGCTGAAATGTACTCGGTTCGATCCCAATGTCATCCTCGATCAAGATTCCCTAAGGCCTACTTTCCTTAATCACTTCTATGTCTAAATTCACTGTAAGTCGCTTTGGATCAAAGCATCTGCTAAATGGTTAAATAGTAAATCGTAAGCTTAACTAGCAACCATATGCGACCCCCTTCCCACGTGGGCTACAGGGGGGGCTACTACTGTACTTAGACAAGTGCAGCCTATAGCAAGCGACACCTATCTGAAAACACTTTCACAATAAGGTCACTGAGAGCTCCGTCACTAGGGCGTGACCTGGGGAAGAAGGTTAAGTTTTGCTTTCAGGGTCGAGTGTACAGTCCTTCCCTCAAAAGGGGGGAGGATCATATGACTGTGGATGCTGACTCACGGACTCTTTCCCTCCCTCCCTCCCTCCCTCTCTCCCTCCCTTTCTCCCTCCCTCTCTCACACACATACAGCTCACGTGGGAGGTATGATACAAGATGAGAAACAGAAGATTTGGGTTTGTGGATCATCAATCCTGTCTGTCTGTCTCTCTAATGCCTAAGAAGGGTGGGTGGGGGGCAGACAGACAGACAGGCAGGCAGGCTGCTTTGGGCTGCTAAGACAGCTCTCACGTATTTAAGTCTCAGTGGGGGTCTCTGCCATCTGGCCTGTACCTCGAGCAAACTGTGCTAGTGGATTGTGTTTTTTTTACGTTAAGTTGAAAATGTCTGCTGTCGTTTTTTGGTGTGTGTGTTGTGTGTGTGTGTGTGTGTGTGTGTGTGTGTGTGCGCATGTGTGTGTGTGTGTGTGTGTGTGTGTGTTCATGCGTGTAAGAGAGCTATTGATATCAATGGCTGCTGCAGGTGCTGATTAGGGCAGTTTCCTCTGGGACTCGGCAGTTCAGGTCAGGCTCCGGTGCTCTGCTGTTTTTAATTCCTTCTAGAATGCTTGGCCACCGTCCGGCCAAAGGACTGCCTAACACCTTGCACGCTTTACACGTCCGTCGACGGCTGGAGGCTTTTTGACGCATCTATGTGTTTTCCCGGGTTGTATTACAAAGGCGATTTCATTGGACAGTGCACTTACGCGTATATTTGCATAACACGATCTGATTGGGTGACGGATCCGTCGCTGCCTGAAAAGTTAAACTTTTCTCAACGTTTGGACGCACGGAGCCGACTTGACGGACGGACCCACAATGCATTTCGGGAGCGTCCCATGCAAAGTCAACGAGATCCGTCGACGGACGTGTACAGTCCGCGCAAGGGGTGTCATTGCTATTTGCATTTGCTATGAATCGACTCGGCCTGTTCTTGTTTTTTTTATCCTCTGTAAGCTTCGCCCTCTCAGACCACTGTGTGCTCGCGTGGATATTGAAAAGTCGGGCACCGTGACGTCGGTGATTGGTTGTTTTTCTGTGACGCATCACCGCCCCCCCCCCCGGTTGTAGACTCTCCCACCGCTAGTGTACATCCACCGCTCCGACCCAGCAGGTAGTGAAGAATGGCTGGCAGAGAAACAGTCCACTGGGTCCTTAAACTGCTCCTGCAACTACTAAGCCATTCAGCTTTTTCTGCTCAAGCGTCGGCTTGTGAGAGTGTAGCTCAATGAATATCGTCATTTCTCATATTACCATAATGCCCAGGGAGGAAGAAATAGCCTATGGTAATTATTTGGTTTCAAAGCCTCTAAGTCTTAAACGGCATCTATGATTTAATGCTGGGAGAGCTCTTGAACTGCAAAGTAATCCTTTGTGTAATCTGCCATGAGCCAAGCACTGCTGATGTTGGGCCCAGCTCAGTCTGCATTGGACTGCATTGATAACAGGCAGGGCTAGCTGTGGCCTGTCTGTGGCCTGTCTGCTACTGTGTGGCCTGTAGCTGGAAATCGGGATCTTCCAGGAGGTCACAACCTCAGCCCACCAGGAATACAACTCTGTAGTATCCCTAGCAAACAAACTTTAACTGAGCGTTATCCATTATTAATTTAGCACTAACCTACTTTATTAATTTATAATTCGATGTTGTAGAGTGTGGGTTATAACCAGAATACTGCAGATAAGACTAGGTAATGGTTATCAGGATACATGACATCTTTTTCAATTTGATCTAATGTAAATTGCTGTATACTTTTGGACGGTTCTTCATGGGTTACATGATTTAGTGCTGTTTTAAGTATTTTAAATCATATTTTCCAATTGAAAACTGACAATGGGACCAAAGCGTGTACCACTCTTTCAAAGCGTTTCACCCTGCAGGGCAGGGTCCACAATTAACACCTGCCACCATTCAATGGCGCACAGATCTGCCCATTTTGTAGGTCAAGACACATCAGGGTTACGTATTACAACTATTTCTTGGAAAGTCGATTTTTTCCACCCTGGCAGGTAAAAAGACAGAATTATACAGTACATCTGGGACCCTGCAGGCTGCCTACCTTGAATATAATGGCCAATTGTTGCATGTCTTCAGAAGTCTCCTCGCAATAATGACCTTTTCATGGCGTTTGGAGCGGCAGAGAGATCACACTGTACAGTTTAAACGCTCATCAGCCAGCGAGCCTAACCTGTGTGCACTGATGGAACCTCATTATTTTCTTTCTGGCAAGGTGCCTGTACTCTGTCATTCCTGTGAATGGAGTCTTGGAATCAATTAAGCTGTTAAATAGGCACCAGGTTCCTGCTGAGTCAAGGTGAGGTGTACACACTTTTCCCATCCCCCCTCTCTGTCTCTCTCTGCCTCTCTCTCTCTCTCTCTCTCTCTCTCTCTCTCTCTCTCTCTCTCTCCCTCTCCCTCTCACACTCTCTCTCTCTCTCTCTCCCTCTCCCTCACTCTCTCTCTGTTCTCTCCTGTCTGATCCTGTCTCAGCCCAGCAGACACGGCGAGCACCGGGGCCAGTTGTTGTCCAGATGGGCTGTAATGATTAGGGGGCCTCTTGGAGGCCATCGCTCTGCTGGCTGCGAGTGCGGGGATAAAACGTCTGCGGAGGACTTGGGAGTAAGTTGGGCACTGTTTCCTCACGCAAATTGTTACAAATGCACTCACTCGCCATTTGTTTAATCTCAAGCCAAACCAGGGGTGGGTTAGTCATTGAGTTTTCAAACAGCTTCTGTGGAATAGAGGGAGAGAGGGAGAGAGAGAGAGAGAGGGAGAGAGAAAGAGAGAAAAAGAGAGAGAGAGACGCGCCACCCACAGTAATGTGTCTCTCTCTCCCTGTTCTCCAACAGAATGAAGGGGGGTACAGTGCAACGTGGATATACTGAACGCTGCCCAGTTTTCAATCTAGCAGTAGGAGCAGCAGATGTGTTAACGTCCCAGCTCCCTGCCTTTGGTTTATGCCTTCCCTCTGCTTTCATAACAAAAGTGTTATGTCTCGCTCTCTCTTTCTCTCCCTCTCTTTCCCTTTCTATAACACTATCTATGTCTCTCTTCCTCTCTCTCTCTCTCTCTCTCTCTCTCTCTCTCTCTCTCTCTCTCTCTCTCTCTCTCTCTCTCCCTCTTTCTCTTTCACTACCTATATCTATGTCTCTCTTTCTCTCTCTCTCTCCCTCTTTCTCTTTCTCTACCTCTATCTATGTCTCTCTTTCTCTCTCTCTCTCCCTCTTTCTCTTTCACTACCTATATCTATGTCTCTCTTTCTCTCTCTCTCTCCCTCTTTCTCTTTCTCTACCTCTATCTATGTCTCCATCGCTCTCTCTCTTTCTCTATCTATGTCTCTCTCTCTCTCTCTCTCTCTCTCTCTCTCTCTCTCTCTCTCTCTCTCTCTCAGGTGTTTGTTGCGAGAGGAAATCCTGTCACCAGGCCATTGTGTCTGCCGGTGTTTTCTCACTCGCCCATACGTTTTTGTAATCCTCATGCAAATCCCTGTTCTATACCTCCAGCTCACTGACAGGCAGCACAAATGTATTGCTGCCTGATGCGCTGGCCTTTGATGTTACCCATGCTGAGAGAGAGAGAGAGAGAGAGACAGATACACAGAGGGAGAGAGAGACATAGAGATAGAAAGAGAGAGACAAAGAGAAAGAGAGAGAGAGAGAGAGAGCGAGAGAGAGAGACACACACACACACACACACACACACACACCCACACACACACACACACCCACACACACACACACACACACACACACACACACACACACACACACACACACACACACACAGTGAGAGTCACAGACAGACAGACAGACACAAAGGGAGATTCTCAATAATTGGTGAAGGGTAAAGTCGGCCGGTATGTCGATTTGCCTCCACCGGATTAATCTTTTTCGTAGACTAATCGGGCTGAGAAACCCCGATTAATCTTTTCGTAGACTAATCGGGCTGAGAAACCCCAGGCTTTGTCGTGATATGTTTACTTTCTGACAACGTTGTTCATCTTTGCGTGGACTTGAAGGAGCCAGATAGAGATAAAAACAGGGTGTAATGGGGAGGTGGTGCCAAATCCCAGGAGAGGGTTTATTATAATCTCCCCGACAAACAACCCCAGCGAGTTGAATAACCTGTAGCGCCGTTCATCGTTCATCAGGCTGCCAGGCGTTTTTTCCCTTTCAGCCATCCTCGTCTGGCTAAATATTGGTTGTTTAGTCCTGCCCAATGCCATCTCTGTGGACACTGCCTGTGGCCTGATATTCTTCTGCTTACCTCATTCCAATTATGTCGGGAGTATTCATCTAATCCATAAATGTTAACCCTGTAAGAATTAATATTTTAGCTGAACTATTACCTTATCCCTCTGATATGGTGCTCATATTAAGAGATGATGTGTGTGTGTTTGTGTGTGTGTGTGTGTGTGTGTGTGTGTGTGTGTGTGTGTGTGTGTGTGTGTGTGTGTGTGTGCATGAGCATTTGTGTCTGAGGGTGAGTGCGTGTGTGTGTTTATGTGAGAGGGTGAGGGAGGGTGTCTGTGTGTGTTTTCATTTAAAAGCATGTATGTTTTGTATAGGAAGGCAGAGAGCACTGACAGTGTCCAATGCAATGCATTTATTGCTTAATCGTGCAGTGACTGCACTGCTTATGTCAGCAGTCTTTCTCTTCCCCCTCCCCCCCCGCACTAACACACACACACACACACACACACACACACACACACACACACACACACACACACACACACACACACACACACACACACACACACACACACACACACACAACCATCGGTCATTCCATTCCGGTTTGAACTAATATTTGACGTCCAAGTGCTAAGTAAACCGTACATTCTGACTTGCTGAGCTCTATTGTCTACACTTGGCCTGTTTCTCTCAGACGGGTCATTAGCCATGTCTTTGCCTTCGACAACAGCAAAGCAATATGCAGGGAGGCGATGGGGATCTCAAACGATAAGGGAGCGCTACGTTCCTAAGGGAACGTAGAGCTCTATTTGGATCAAACCTGAACCCTTGGCTGCCTGGTGCAAAGCTCATCCCCAGGATCTGCTTCTGTCCTCCCCCAGTGCTTCCTGCTCCCCTGCGCTCGCCGTCTGTTCGGGGTCAGCTGACTCACAGACAGACAGGAGGGGCGGCCGGCTTTGCCCACAAATCCATGATGTCATCTGCGGTCTCTCTTGACTCTTATCAGATGTTTACTTTTCTTTGTGGGCTGCCAAGTGAACTCTTGCCTCACAGCTCAAATCTCGTCGCCAGCGCCGTGTTTGTCAAGACTCGCATTCAGCCGAACTTATCATGCACTGTTTTGAATCCCGAGTTCAGATTACGATTGTCAGAAAGTTGTCATTGGAGTGACTGCCATGATTTGTTGCCTGCATGATGATGGTGGTACTCATTCTTAATAGTAGTTAATCTTAGCCAGCCTGATTTATTGTTGGCTTGGAATCTAGAGTGTGGATGATGCACATGTATTATGCATTAGGATAACTATCTCTTTCTTATTCTCTTTCTCTATTTATGCCTCTTCTCTTCCCTCTCTATATCTCTCTGTCTCTCTTTGTCTCTCTATCTCGCGCTCTGAATGTGGTTGGACCACAGTTGTTGTATTGTTATGTTTTTTTTACTGGTGGTTTTCATGAATACAACCTTCATTTAGCTAGTAATGTGGTTACTACCTCCCTCTGCCTGCTTATGGTTTTGCTGTTTCTGGAATGGGACAGATACATAAACAAGCCCCACCTGCCCCACACTATTTCTGCTTCTTATTGAACAGATATTGATTGTATTTGTGTGCAACCATTCAGACTAACTAACTCAGTTTTGTTCAATATGCTTGAGACAAATGTGTAAACGGTGGACTGCCTTTGGGATTTGCCACCACTGTATTTTCATTCCTAATGTCAGAGTCGTTCATTGAGTGTTGCTAACGTGTGCATTGACAATGTGTTTGAAATAAGTCAACTCAAACTCAACGTGATTGGAACGACTCCTGCCGTTGGCGTGCTGCCAAACTTGAAATTTGCTCTTTTCTTCAGGAGGAAATGTTATATGCACAGTATATCCCATTGGAATTGGTTTTGTCCTGGTGATTTGTCCCAGTGCGAGCGGATAGAGTACCTGCTGAGTATTCAGGCATGTACTCGGGAGCTGTAATGACATTTGTGACTGGAGGCAACGTAGCAAGGTATTGGAGCAAAATACTTTAACTAAATGATGTATCTCCCGATGTTCATATTCAAGTGCGATATGTGCTATTAATATTCACTATTACATTTTTTTGATGTGTAATTAATTACATATATATGTCAATGGATTTTGCACCACATTAAAGTTGGTCATCTGCAGAGCCAACCACAAAAGGCCTGAAAGGATATTACACAGCACAACACAACCAATTGACTAATAATATAGTTAATTTTGTCAATTATGTAGTCTAATCATGAACCTTTTGGCAGGTAAAACTAGTGTAGCATTATCAGAACCCTCCTACTTCTATCACTAAGAGCTACCAATGGACTACACTGAACCTGTGGGAGATGAGCTGGACTTATTCAGTGGCCTCCATTAATAACACACTGAGCTCTTTGAGTGTGGGAATGAAGTGTTGAGTGAGCATGAAATATGCTTCTTTATAATAATATTTGCAATAATAACGTGAACCTGTATAGTTCACATTGTGAAAATATGACTTCACTAGTAAGAAAGTCTGTGTCAGTGTATTTTCGGTGACACTGCTTGCCTCTGGTTTCAGTTTCAGTTGAAGAGCAGATTGGCATGTTTTTACTTCTAGTATGAGAGCATGAAACGGGAAGATTTATATCTAATTGACGGAAAATGCGATTAAGATGTTGGCGACTACTTCTGTGGTCACAGAACTAAAGAAATGCTGGGAGATATGATCCAGCTGCCTTCATGAGGAGCAGATTTTATGGCATTGAATTTGATTCTTTATTTTGTTTTCGAGTTACATCCTGTCTGTTACAACATGTATTCTACATTGTCCTTTTTCCCATGAGAGGGAACATGAGACCGCTTAAGAAAAGTCATTCATTTTACTTCATTTTAGTGCCCTTCGCTCCATCTCTTATGTAAGAGTGCCTCGATTTCATAAACTTTGTTTCAGCAATACATCTACTGCATCATTTCCGGATTGTTCGATGCGGTTACATTATTTTCTAGTAATGTCGTAGAGTTAGTTAAAAAATAATGAAGCTGCTTCTAAAAATAGCGTGGAAGTTGAAAATGCTTCAGCGTTCCGTCTTCCTCTGTCTCAAACGAAATCACAGATTGCTTTGGTCTTTTTTTAAACCAGCTCAATAAGCAACAGTTTATGTGTGTGCTGCACGTTGCCAAAATATAATTTACACTGAATGTCTAAGCTACCGAGCTATTATTAGGGTTCGTTGTCTTGCCCTTAGCAATTAGGGTTCGTTGTCTTGCTCAGGGACACCTCAACACTCAGCTAGGAGGAGCCGGGGCTTGAGCTAGCAACCTTCTGGTTTTAAGTCAACCTGCTCTACCTCCTAATTCAAGCCAGCCCATAGGTCGGGTTAGGGTAAGGGGTTCAACCCGCTAACCTCTTGGGTGTGTGTGTGTGTGTGTAGTGTGTGTTGCATTCGCTGGTGTGTGTGTTGATGCTAGGTGTTACTACGGCTGGGGCACAGAAGCACAGCAAGGAGTAATACCTCACTCTCTCTGTCATGTGTGCTGTGATGCAGTGGAGCAGATTCATTATTTGATATGCTCCTCTATCCTTTGTCTTGAAGTTATTTTAAAGCGAAAATATTAAAAATACATCAGCAAGGAAAAAATACTGGTTTATCGTCTGGCAGACTGCGATTTAGAAACAACCAAAGTCATGTGTGTTTCTATTGCAGAATATTGTCTAATTTTATACCATATATACCAGACGCGGGTATATTGTTCTGTATTGGATCTCAAGACTTTTCTGATCACCTATATTTTGTATTATACATTATATATATATATATATATAATATATGGTTATGGTTCTTGTTATGCAGCATCATTTAGATAACTATGCATGTGTAGAAAGTCAGAAAAACACTGACAGGGAAAAACACAAACAAAATGGTGTGCATGTGTGTTTTGTTTGTATGTGTGGGATTCCGTACATGAGATAAATCTCACTGTTTACAATGAATTGTTTGCACTCCTGACCTAGAACAGCCTGTTCTTTCCCTGTCTCTCATCACTTTTACAAACTCAGCTCCTGTGATGTGTTGAGAGGGTGGCTGCAGTTGGGCACTGTAGCACCACCATGCTACATCAACTGTAAGTGAAGTATAGGTTGCTAACTATGAGAATTAGGTTTCTAAGACTGTATAGTGTAGTGTCAGTCTCAGTTTGAAAGTGTTCACTATTTGTGACCACTTCTTTTGACCAGCAGAGGGCAGCCTCATTGCATCGCACATTTGCAAAGATTACCTCTTAAAGATCATGCCCATCTTTGGCAGAACACTTTTAACTTTTTGGCATCTGAAGTACACCTACAATTAGTATTTCTAAATATTTGTAGATCAACAATATTTTTTTCCTTTGGTCTTCTGTTCTTTGCCTTGTTTTTAATAACAATAAGTAGGCCTACAATTCCGATCCTTGTGGAGCCATGAGAGGGCAGTATTGTATTGTTTGCATACAGCTATGTTACACAGATATCCAAGGGGATTTTACACAACAATAACATTTATGACCACAGATATCCTGGCCCTCCTTGTGACTCCCACTAGGGTCGACCACCATGAAGCATATCGTCATAAAATGTCACTCCAAAATGTTTTCCTTGGTGTGTTTTAGCAACACGCCTTATATTACATCACGGTGTGATACACAGTGCTTCACATCTTCCTCCTTTTTATTCAGCCAAGAATTGAGAATTGATACTATGATCGAACCTAGTGTTACAACACGTCGCGGCATTTCTCACTTCAACGTGACACGCGCATGTGAGAATCACATCATCTGTGTTTGTTTCCCAGTCACCGTGATCGCTTCTTAGTCGGCGTCTGTTGTCCTCCCCTTGGAGCTCAGCCCACTTACAGTACTCTGTCTTTGTCTCTTCTGCTTTTTCTTCTCCTTCCTACGCACCTCCTCACCGTGCGCCTCCTGCACGTTGAATCATCCTCTCAGGTAAGTGGCACTTAAGCGCATGGTTTAGAGAGGGCCCTAGTGTTCTCCTCCTCGCTCTCCCGGAGTGGCGAGTCAGAAGCGTGGGCGTGGGCAGCCTTGAGGTGTTGCCGTACGTCGTCGAACGTGGCGTGACGTGTTGGCACCGTCTGATTCTGTCGCCCCCCCCTCCCCCCCCCCCCCCCCCCGGAGGCTGCTTCCTGTTAATGTCTGTAAACGCCGTTCTCTGAATTCCCACATTTGGTCACAGCTGTTCCAGGGATTGGATGAGGACGAGAACGGAGGCCGAGCGATGGCGCTGCCCTCTCGCCGGGATTAAGAATGCAGGCCAACAGGGTGCAGGGTGTTTACACTGTGTGTGTGTGTGTGTGTGTGTGTGTGTGTGTGTGTGTGTGTGTGTGTGTGTGTGTGTGTGTGTGTGTGTGTGTGTGTGTGTGTGTGTGTGTGCGTGCGTGCGTGCGTGCGTGTGTGTGTTGGGCTGTAATGACACGTCTGTGAAGTCATCATTAACACTGCATTTGCACATTATAGAAAAACAACACGAGATGTGCCATGGTTTCCTTGGTGGACTTTTAGAAGGATAATGTCTATCTATTATTATATAACTGTTTCAAATCGTGTGATATAGTGTTGATTTAAATGAACAGCCTACTTTGTGTGACGTGTTCGTTTAGTCTTGCTGCACGGCACCCAGAGCTGTGCTGCTGGGGTTCTTGCCACACTGCTGTTTTATCACCAGAACGCCCTAATTAGTAAGACTAATTCACAAACCAAGCGCGTAATCCTTCCCTTATGCTGTCAATTGCTACAGCTAAATCTGCTTGGACTAGACCAGACGTAAACAACAGTGTGTGTTTGAACATGTGTGTCTGTGTGTGTGTGTGTGTGTGTGTGTGTGTGTGTGTGTGAGTGAGTGTGTTTCGCAATTCCTTGGAGTAGATGGTCGAGGAGCTCTGCCCAGTTTGCTCCTCGCGTGCGGCATCGCTGAGTTTTAAGTATTAGTGTCAATGTTGAGTTACGATCAACAGTGTACGCTCATCATGACATAACATAGTTTACACACACACACACGCACACGCACATGCACACACACACACACACACACACACACACACACACACACACACACAGCTGTCGGTCAGAGTATCCGGGGGGGGCCCGGAAGGGAGCTGTCGTTGCATTAACGTGGAGCCTCTATCCCTGGGCAGCGGTCACGACTGCTTTAAAGGGCGTTGTTGTGTTTACGGCTGGGAGATCGGGAGAAACGAGGAGGCTCGGCTTGTGGCGGTCTATTATTACTCCTCCACTCTTGAGGCGTTGGTTGGGGGAGTGGTGCAGCTGCAGCAACAGCAGCCCCAGCAGGTGCACCGGGGCAGGTAGCGGAGCCACCAGCACCACTGCACCACTGCAGGGTGATGTGCGTGCACACATGATGATATCCACCACCGGCATGGGACTGCACAGCCAACGTTGTTTTGAAACCGTTTCCCGCCAATAGCACTGTGTCTGTCGCAACACATTCCCGCCTTTAGATTCACAACGTTTGATTTACAACTCATGATACTCGTCTGTTGTGGCGAGAGATGACGTCGCCAGAGATAGGCCACATGAAAGAAAAAAAACAGGCCTGTATTATTTGTCCGCACTATCTCCTCGTTTGATCGGTGTCTCCCCCTTCTCAGAGTCCATTGTTTTGGGGCAGGATTGATTGGCCTTGTTTACAGCATTGATTTACAGGATGTCACATCTGCATGGGGTCGGCTAGAATGGGTTGATTGTCTTTAGCTGGGAGTGCCATACCGTGCTACCTATTCAGACCCTCCAAGTCCATACATGCAATGATAGCTTCAGGAAGGAGGGAAAGGAAAGGTCAAGCAGCCATTAAGCACCGCGAGGCTCTGGTATTGTGGCTGTTCTTCCTCTGTTTTGAAGTTTGACTGTGCATGAACGGGCATGTCGGTTAACACGAGCCGAGTGTGTTGCAATGTCATGCTTGGTTGTGAACCGGGAATTTACAATGGCTCCTAAGATTGGTTTATTGTCTTCGCCTTAGGAGCTAAACCATCCCTGTATACATTTGCATGCTATCAAATCAAATGTGACCCAAAGCCACGTGTTTTTTGAATGTGCTTTGTTTTTAAAACTGGCTTTACTCTTTTTGAACCAAAACACATGCAAATGACCCGCATGACTCAAACCCATGACTGAATCAGCATGGCCTCACCAAACAGCAAGTGTCAGGAGTCCGAATTTGTTATCGTGCTGCAGACCGACTGCATTGCTGCAGGATCTTCTCCCGGCCCTGTTGGTTCCTGACACGTGTTTGCTATGTACCTGCCAGAGGCTGACGCGTGGGCGCAAATCAAATAATCTACCTCAACAGGCATTTCTACCACGTGCACCTGTAACCTAATCAAGCTATTTCCAACGCGTGCATCCGTACCCCTGCTATACCCACAACCACACAACACGCATGCACGCGGTGACATTTTTACACGGTGACATATGCATGCGCATTCTCACACGTGCGTCTTAAAAGCTCTCCGTTCCCAAGTCCTGCAAATAGGCTTACTATTTATGTGAGAAGAAAAAATGTGCATCGCCTCACATTCTGAATGTATACCTCCAGCCTGGCCAGGCCCTGTATGGGACTGGGCCAGTGCTGCACTTTGATGCCAGGGGCGAGCGTCTAAACCATGGAAACTAGAGCAGCACTCTATCCCATAATCTGCTCGTCAATAGCAGTGTCACCAGAAGGTCTGTCACACAGCACACACTATTCTCTATTATCTTCTCTCTCTCGCTGTGTCACTCTGTCACTCTCTCTCTCTCTCTCTCTCTCTCTCTCTCTCTCTCTCTCTCTCTCTCTCTCTCTCTCTCTCTCTCTGACTGCAGTCTCTGTGTCTTGCTTATGGAGGTGAATGTCAAAATACTTTGATGCAGTCAAGGTTAATCTATCCGCAGTGGTTCACTTGGGTATTGTGGGATCAGTAATGTGGAATTGGGCTTTTTTTGTGTGTGTGATTGGTGCACATGTGCATATATGACACATATATTCACATGTGCATATATGCATACATGTCACATTGACAGCCTTTACACCACGTCATTGGCTTGGGTGGAACTAGGTCACAGCAGGGTGTCTGGACCTACAGCTCACCCGTGTCCAGCATGCTCTCTATGTTGAGCGGCAAAATAACTCCTTGTACCACAGTACTCTCACTCTCTTTTCTACTCACTCAATCACTTGTGTTTTCTCTATCATTTCAGCCCCTCCGTTTCTTCTGAGCTGTAGCGTGTCAACCATTTACATCTTTACTTTTTTAACCATTTACATCTTACTTAACCGGCACCTATTGAACACTTCAATAGCTTTGGCGATGCTAAGTTCTTGGTAAGCAATTGATGACATGCGTGTTTGTTTGAGAGTCGTTAACCGTATTTGCTAGGGAAGACAACGAGACAGTTACGTTCAACCGATATGCAAAAACATGTTGGGTTTGTTGCATTACTTCTCCTCTCCTAGATTAACAGCAAGCATATTCCTGTAGTTTGACAGAAGACAGTCTTAGCCACAGCTGCAAATCCTAAATGGAATTGCAAGCATGTAAATATATCCATTTGATGTTAATCAAATTGCCCAAAATTGTACGGATAGTAAACCTTTAATCTCATAATGCTGACTGTTTAAGTAGAGTAATGAATGTTTTTGTGTGTAATTATGAAATGATTATGGTTCTTATCTGTTATCTGGGGTTTAATAACAGCCCTATGTGCCCCTTCCTGCGAAACAGCAGAACTAGGTCTGGCTATTATTAAAATAGAGACATGGGTGTTCGCATTGTCAGTCCTGTCCTCTGTGCTCATGCAAAGCAGGGGAAGCATCCAATGAGTCATTTCAACCATAAACGTTGTACTAGAAGTGGATGCTCATTACGTGTTACCGTCTATTCCTCTGGGGATGTTTATGAGAAGCATTCAGGTGGCTGGTTCCTGTGGTTCTCACTCTCCAGAGCTCAGCTTTCGTCTCATTGGCCTCATTAAATCAATACTTTAGCCCGTTAATATCCACACCACCATCAAGCGTGATTACACCTCCAGACCCATCGCACTGGATTCATTAGACTCACAATGAACTGTCAGCACCTCTGCTCGTGGCGCAGCGGGCAGGGTGCTGGATGCTGGAGGTGTAAACGACGATGATTGTCCTTGGCTGGAACGTGTATATGTAGGTGCCGTGACGACTTTATTCGTGAATCATTTAGGACAGGGGTTTAGGGAAATGCCTTTTCCCATGGCTGGATTAGAATTTCACGCTCGGTCTCACTCGATGTTATCCATTGTCTCTCCGCTGGTGGTTTTTCTTCTGTATTTCACGGCTGCTGTTTCACTTCTCTTTTTTTTTACTTCACAACTCTGTTTGTTGGTTTCTTTACTTCTACTCATTGCCTGTGTGTGTGTGTCAGCCAGACGGTCACTTTCTCTTTGTCCTCAGGGTAGGATGATGATGATGATGTCCAAGCCTTCATCTTTCAGGATCTCTGACTGCACAACTATTAGTAATTTGAGTGTCATGGGGGCGGGGGATGGAGACAAATCCCCACTTCCTGCTCCATGAGAAGATAATAGGTTCAGGGAAATTTCTATTGACATTTGGAGGGCCACTTCCAAGGGCCTATTTAGAGGTAATAGTGTATCTTACCCTTGCTAATCCCCCCTCTAATTGCTGTCTAATTGCTGTAATGCACGCACAACAGGCCCCCTTTCATATTTATGGGCTAGGCTGAACCAAATTATCCGTGTCTCCTTGCCAGCCCAGCCTCCCAGTGCAGCCGAACCAGACATGCTTTTGGAGGTTCATTTTTTAGGTTCCACATGGCTAGCGTAAGTGTGTCTGCCAGAGGCGGGGTTTCCCTCCGGAGTGTGCGGTATAAAACTATCAAACAGCATTTTTACGTTGACATTACTATTTTAGAAAAAATAACCAGACTTCAATTTCAGTCTGATTTTAGAAATAATGTAACAGCCCCCCGCTCTTTCAGATTTGTAAGCAAAGGCTTTCTACCCACTTTGCCTCGTGTACACGCCTGATATATCAGGGCTCGCACTCCTGCATCCTTCCCCATTCCATGTTTGTCTTCCATCCCATCGCTCTGGTGTTTTGTTGGTAGTTGGTACACCCGTGGTTTCACACGCGCCGCAGAACGTGTGCAGTGCGCCGTCCCAAAGGGTCTAATGTTGACGAGGAAACCATTAGGTTACAAATGACGCGTAGGCAAATCATCATCCGGTATCATTAGTGTGTTAGCCGAGCCGACCACCCTATTGTTTCCTATTATTATCCCTCCTCCTCGTTTTCTGTGATTATCTACTCCTTCAGTTTTGGGAGGGATCAACACCAAACCACGACCAAAACGTCTGGAAGATATCAGTGCAGTATGGCTCTCCTTTGCGAGACCAAACATTGCCATTGCATACTTTAATTAAAATTTATGTTTTATAGTATTGTTATTTGATATTAAAAGTGAATGGTGCAAAAACACTCAAATCGTTCACTCCAAACGTGAACATGGGCATTGTCAAATGAAATACACACATGTCACCTGGTGGTTAGGAGGTTTCCAAAAGGTTTGGTACCTCTGTGAACACAGTGTCAACACTCCAAGTGTCAACACTTTTGACACTTGGTATGCGGGCCTCTTTTTGCTTGAAGGACCCTTGATGGATGGGCCTCGATAGATTTTGCTGTACCTTGAAGGTCTTCGAAAACCTTGAAAATATTGTGAAAACTGACCCATAAACCCATCCTCAATAATGCCTGACCTTAAGTATTTTTTTTCTTTTTGATTCAGTTAAAAATGGCATAGTTACGGACGAGTCACGAGTACATGTATGAATATTATTATGCAAACGAGTCATCATTATTCAATCAACCACCAGTCCACTTCAGAGTGGGCCCATTAAGGACATGACCCTTAGGTTATGTGGAGAGCATCAGCATTAGCATTTTAGCATGCTCGTGGAATACTGCGAACACGACGAGTTGGCTCATGTAACCACACCCCTTTTTTTTTCAGAAAATGCCAATGCGGCATCATTTCTAGTTTGGCTTGTTGACACACAATCTTAATTAGCAGATACTGTGCCTCTTGCGAGGGAAGGGAGACGCTTTGATCGGCTGATTTACCCAACTTGTCAGAAGCAGGGATTGAAGCCAACACTTCTGAGAGTTTGATCAGGGTAAATTGTGGTGGGGGAAAAAGTCTAGTCTTGTCCACCGTTTTGGAGAGTTTTAAGATTTTCCAACATCATTGGCTGCTTTGACCTGCGAGCGTTGAAGTTCTTGGCTGTCCAAGCAGCGAAGGACTCCAAGGTAGGGCCCAGTGTTACTTGGTAGTGTGTGTGAGTCAGTCAACCATGGAGCAAGTGTGTCTGTCAAAACAAAGCCTTCTTTTCCCACTGCACTCCTACGCTCTGACTTCCTGTGATGTCAGCTCAGCTGTCAGTCAGTGATCATCACAACGCTGACCTCTCTCTCTTTCAGTCCTCCTCGCCTCCTGTCTGTCTTCACGCCGGCTCTCCGTGAGGTGTTACATTCTCAAAAAGTCGGGAATATTTAAATGTCAAAACAAAATGGCTTGAAAGGTATTACAAAGTCCTGAGTCTTATTTGTATCGGTCTTTTTGACCTATAGTTTTTCTGTTGGACCTATGCTTCAGAACTTTATGGCTGGTCGATTATTTGTGTGTCTGGGACTTTCATATTATATTGCAGTTCAAGGGGTATTAAAAATCTTCATCATCATCATCTTATAATGTAATTTATAATATTTATTGAAACCTGCAGATGCCCTGTCATGACTGTTCACCAGTAGTACATTCACTGTTTCACCAGTAGTACATTCACTGTCTTAACCCTGAGTGAACTCGTGGGTGGTTAGACCGGAGAAACTTGTGTCACCGGTGAGCATGGTGGCTTTGTAATAATCACCTTCTAGGCTAATATGAGAGGCCCAATACCGGCGGTCATTGCTTTGTGGAAGTTGTAATTATGATCACTGGAGCGTTATGAGGCATGACACGGTTCACTTCCCTTAACTCACTGGTTCGCCCGAAGGTTTGACCTCCCCTCATTGATTGGCCTGTTTTGTAGCTCAAAACTGGCCTTTGTTTTATTCTATAACGGCAAAGAAATGTCTCACTTTTATCATCAACAGCCTTTTTATTTGCGGTCACATTGTTCAAATCCTTTTCTATTTCTCTATCCATAATAATTGCTGTTGTTTTGAAGCCCTCCCTCTCCGTTTAAGAATAAGATATGGAGTCGAGTTTCCTGGTCACGTTTACCCTTCAGCGACCGGCTGTTTTAATCTCGCTCGTCAATGCAAGCAGATGTACACTTAATTTCGTCTCATTGACTCAAATCCTGTGATACCATGCATCCATCCGCGGCCGAGCTAGAAATAGCTCTTTGAGATGGATCTCCCAGCTCATCTGTTCTCCAAGAACCACTTGGTACATCATCAATCACTGTGTTTATCTCATCAGAGACAGCTGGGCCTGCCCTGTCTCAGCCTCCATCGCTGAGAGGCCGCTTGCCTCTATTGAGAGCCATCACGCATTTAACTCTCCATCACTTTCCTGGCCAGGACGAACCTAGCCCTCCACTCGATTAAGTAAACCTAACTCTGTGTGTGTCTCTGTATGTGTGTGTGTGTGTGTGTGTGTGTGTGTGTCTGTGGGTGTGCGGGTGAGGCTAGCAATCTCAATAGCAAGAACACCTATATAATATCAGTCTCAGGACTATATGAAAGGGTGGATTTAGAGTGAGCCTTGGGATTTGGGGGTTGCAGGCCGAAATACTAAATTCAGCCATAGGCTATAACTCCCACTACCACCCCCCCTTGCCTCCTCTCCTTCAAGAGTCAGGTCATATCCTGTCATTCCCTCAGATCTCTTAGAACTTGCTGATAAAGGGGCCTTCTATGCGTGCATGCTCTTTCCCCATCACTGGCCTGGAACGAGGTCATTGTGTTGGGAGTGATGGCAAACAAACACCCCAATTAGCACTTCTTCTGCACTGGGCTGCTGCTGTTTGGCCCTGAGCTCATGTTACACCTGCAGCGGTGTAGCAACAAACGCTAGATGTACTCCCGGACAAACCTCTTGTCCACATACACAGAGCGGTGGTGGGTGGGGGGGGGGGGAGGTCTCTTGCATAGTTAAAAGGCCAGAGAAGAGACGGTAGGCAGGAAGCCGAGGACTTTTTGGCCGTTTCTTCTGAGAGCTGTGAAGAAGCCTGTGAAAGATGCAGAGCTTCTGCGGCTGGTCCGTCTCTCTCCAGCATTGCGTGGGCAGCTATTATGTCTGATTGCTCTCCCTCTTTTCCCTCTTGCTTTATCTGTGGACGGGAGGCAGCTTCTAATGCAAAGGCCATAGTTGGAGTGCAACGCTCCTTAACCCAGTCCTAATCAAGCCAGTGGTACTCCTGGCTTGGCAGCTCTGAGTAGCCACTGTGCAACCATAATAGTTCCTAGTCTACAGTGAAACACAGGTTTATCATGTCACATTCTGCAAGAATTGCTCAAGAAGTATATAGTATTATGTATTCTTTCATATAGTTTTTTTTACCTTTCGACCTGGGTCTTGGATGTCGGCACAGTGTTGCAACACCAGTCTCTTTTCCTCTCCAAATATAGCAGAGACGTTTTAATATTTAACCTGCTTAACAGCAAGCCTCTCGACGTGAAGCATTCCCCCCGAAATGGCTTTTTAACGGCTCAGTCAACCACTCATCACATCCCCGCCCACCCACTCAACCATGTATTTCCACTACGGTCCTGGCAGGAGCAGCCTGCTCTCAACGGTTCAGCGGCTTTGGCTTTGATCAAATAAACAAGACCCCCTTTGCTTACCTACCCCTGCCATCCTCCCAGTGTCATAAAGTGGTGTTTAGCTTTGAGCTGGACTTAAGCAACGTTCCTGAGTTCCAGACGGAAAACATGGGGAGTTCCATGTGTGTGTTTGGTGTGGCCGGGCGGTGGCCGTCTCCACGCCCAGGCAAAACATTCTGGGAAACAAGCTGTTTGACTCCCACGAACCTTCTGATGTATCTACACACGTTCCTCTCCTCCCCTCCCCTCCCCTCCCCTCCCCTTTTGATGCTCTCCTCCCAACCAGGCCCAGTCTTTCCCTGATATACGCTAATCCGTTTTATCTATTCCGTCTCATATCTTATTTTGTAAAGAACACGACAGTTTGAGCTATGGAGATATTTTCCGGCGTCACTTCTTAACTGCGGGCAATCAGTTAAGAAGTGTAAACCCAGCCTGCTGGAGCCGGGATAAGGATGTGAGGAGGAGGAGGAGACCTGAAGTTCACTGAACTTTATTTCACGAGTCAAGAATGTGAAGGGCTTGGCCCTAAGAGTAAATCTCGTTTAGAACAAGGGGGTGTCAATACCAAGATGATACAAATCAAATGAACAAGCTTGACTTTAAGGTTGTCCTTGTTTTTTTTTTTACTGTGTTAAAAAGTAGGATGCGTGCAGATGGCCGAACAGCTTGAGGCGAATATCCCTCCAGACCCTTTTGGGGGGTAGGTGGGTGGTTGGGATCTGGTCACTAGATATATAGTCCATCTCCCCTGTCGTCCTATTAAGCCCCCATTTCTTCCCCCCCCCCCCCCCCCGGCGTGTGTTGGCTGTTCTGCACCCCTGGGCTCTCAGTTCAAACATTAGAGGGCCTCCCTCTCCCTGGAGGATCAAGGGAAGCTGAGGGGCTCTCAGTGTTACCAGTGTAACCCCCCCCCCCCCCCCCCCTCTCTCCCTCTCTCCCTCCCTCAGCCCCCCCTCCCCCAACCCTCAGTCCCCCCCCCTTCCCCCCACACTCGCCACTAGAATGGATACATGATGAATTATTTAGTTAGTAGGAGATGCTAGTCAAGGAAGTTCTCACACATTATGGTGTTAATGTGTGATTGTTGGATAGGATTCAGAAAGAAACCCATTATGGCTTGCTACTAGAGACCTCGTCTGGGCTGTGTGTGTACATATACACTGTGTGTGTGTGTGTGTGTGTGTGTGTGTGTGTGTGTGTGTGTGTGTGTGTGTGTGTGTGTGTGTGTGTGTGTGTGAGAGAAAGTGTGTGAGCGCTGCAAGGATGAACTGGAGTGTGCTCAAACCAGCTCTGCCCACACAGAACAAGAGGAGAAAGGCAGACAGTGAGAGGCTATTGACGGTCCTCCTGGGCCTTTGACTGGGCCCAGCAGGTCTGTCGCTGGAGAAGCTGTTTGGTGACTAGATGTGGGGCAGGGTGGGGGTGCTGGGGTCATAGTCCAGGCTTTAATGTCCTCAATAGTCACCGTCCCCCCTCTGAACCTACTTAAAATGCAGTTCTTTTCACCTACCGCTTCCCATTGAAGCAAACAAGCTATGGTTAGAGTGGGCTATTGGGAAAGCCGGAAGTGGATAACAGAGCAAACATTACAATCTCTTGTTGTCTGTAGCGAGCGCCGCAGCCGAAAACCCTTATTGTGGTTTTTGGATGGAACATTTGACCATACTTTGTAGATTGTTTGGGTATGAGTGTGACACTTCTTGAGGAGTTGTCACCCCACAGCCACATGACAGCAGTGTTTCCAGTGTAAAAGATGAGTCACAACATAAAAGCCATCACATCTATGCTGAGCAATCAAGAATGTAAGCTCATCAGCAGTGCTTTCATCTAATCTCCTTTTTCACGTAGCCGTATCATTCAGCTGTTAACTGTTTTTGGTGTAAACAGTTGGGGGAATTAAAAAAGGTAATATTTCATTCATTTCTAAATCACTCGCCTAGCAGAGACCCTGTATAGGCTCTCCTGAATCGATAACTTCCTCGTTATTCTTCCTGGCGGACGGCGCTTTCCTCTTTTGTTTTTTTTTGCAGTTGGGAGTGAGCAGCGAGGCTGCTCTCGCCATTTAGCTTTGGATCCGGAGCGTGACATCACTTGCCTCTCGGGTTTCAGCAATTTTTACTACTGGCTACACACGCGTTCTGCCGCGCCGCTGTCAGCTGGGACGCTCTGCTCTGCTTCCAACACTGTGGAGGAGGCGCACTTCACCGGAGACGCTCCGAGCTAACGGGCTCTCACCGGGACTCTCCTTTTAGTCGGCTCTTTCGCTGCGTCTTACCCCTGTCCCTCGCCTGGATACACGGTTACATGTTCGGATCGGCTGTCTCGGAAACATTTGTGAAGCCGCTCAGTGTGAGTAAATTCGTTTTTCCGATATTGATCTCGGGTGCGTTTGCGGTTCTCTCTTGATGATTTGGGGCTATTTGCGACGCTGTGCGTCTTAATGTATGTGTTTTCCAGCTGCTCAGGTGTTCTGACTGGCTTATGTCGAGAATCCTACAATGGGTTGGGGATCATTTCTTTGGCACACGTGTAGTAGGCTAGGCTGCACGGATACAAACAGCAGCTGCAACGCCAGAGTGCAATAGTTGACTAGACGCGCTGTTTTTAATCAATGTGCGCAATGTTAAGGACCTGCGACGTCAATGCGGAGAGGGTGGAGGACTGATCGTATTGTGGTCACTTGAGCGAAGTTTCAGATAATACCAAGCGATTTCAACAGTGAGCCGGATATTGGATGTAGATTAGACGGATCTGTGGACGTACCTTTTTATGTTGACGTTTTATCAGTCGGTGGAGACAGTGTTTTGCTTTGCTGGCATAGTATTCTCAACACAAAATGAGCGGGTGAGTGTAACACCATACTGTAGTCAGCTACCGCATCGGCCCTAGGCAGTGGTTGAAGGTAAGCAGATGTTTTAGGTTAAACTGTAAATAACACCTACATATATATACACACACACACACACACACACACACACACACACACACAGTTAGGCACTGTTGGCTGGTTTGTAATCTGTAATAGAAGGCCTTTATTTTTCAATGTTAACCCTGTCTGGGTTCGGTGGAGTACCTGCTACTCAAACAGAATGGATGTGGGTGTGGTATGCCTTTTAGCAAATCACTTGCTGGCAGAAAGAAAAACAGTCTGTCATTGTAGTCATCAGGTTTCTCCTGGGAGACGATACACAAATTCATTAATTAAGTAAATGGGACGTATACAGCAGTGTTTTCCAAAGCCTGACTTCCCTGAAATGTAGCACTTCACCTGAAGCTAGAGAGCCATACGGCTATCAGTCGTCTGTCAAGCCCCAATTCGGTTCAGTGTCCCAGAATATAACCGCAACTTTCCCACTTCGTCTTTAATTCACCAGAATATACATTGGGTGTCTTTCCTTGGTTTTCTGTTCATCATTCCACAATCAACAATATAACAAGGTAACAATATAATAGAAGTAGAGGATTAAAAACTGAATTATTTGGTTTTAAACCATCAACACCAGTAGTATTTGCATAATTGTATCATTTGTTTGTCACACCTATTTATTTTCCGGGCTACGGATATATTATATACTGTAAAGAATATGCATTTCTGTTATTGAGATTTGTGTGTGCATGAGTGCGTGCGCGTGTGTGTGTGTGTGGTCTATTCAACTTTGGTGTATAGTCTTTTTTTAAGCTTTGTGATTTCGAGAGAGAGAGAGAGAGAGAGAGAGAGAGAGAGAGAGAGAGAGAGAGAGAGAGAGAGAGAGAGAGAGAGAGAGAGAGAGAGAGAGAGAGAGAGAGAGAGAGAGAGAGAGAGAGAGAGAGAGAGAGAGAGAGAGAGAGAGAGAGAGAGAGAGAGAGATGGGCCACAACACTGACGTCAGGTCACTCTGAATGCACGTGTGGCGTTTTCGGTTGATTGCTTTTGTTTCCCGAGCTCGGTGGGCCAGTGGCGTTGACGTCTCCTCACCCACCACACTTTGTTCTGCCCCGGGCCTAGAACAATAAAGCGATGAGGACTGCAGTAAAAACAGTTGGTCTCATGAGGGCTAGCCCCTGGAAAAACCAACTCTCGCTGCCTGAGAAAACGTCAAGGAGGGTGGGGGTGTTATGCCGGCCAGAGGGACAATTCAACCAGTAGAACTGCAGAAACCAGGGAAACAAGCCCCCCCCCCCCCCCCCCCCTGGTTACAGTATGTCCTCCCATTCTGGCTTCAGCTCCTGTTTCATAGCGTCCCGTTTCAATTATTATGATTATTAAATGCATGCTGAGAGCAGGCAGCCAGGAGCCGTCTTGCACAAGTTGATGTGAGAAAGTTTTTTTTAATATCTGCCACATTTGAAAGTGATTCAGTGCCCCCAACCTCCCTGTGTTTCTGCTTTGAAAGCACATCCTTCGTGACTTGCCGACTGGAGTGAAAATAACATTTCATATTCAAGAAATTGCCTCGTTGTATTCTCACTCCTCTGAACACGCAGTCCCAAACAATTTCTATCAAGAAGTTACCCTCCCATGGATCACCAAATTCAAAGAACACCACTGTAACTAACGCAATTTCAGTGACGAGGCAAAAATAATGAATAGTACACAGACTTTAAAATCAATATAACTGAGGCATTTGACATGAAGGCAATAAGCAATTCTGAATTAAAGCACATAACATTGCCATTGAGGCCTGCATTTGGACAGGTAATTGTATTTAGTATTATATAGACTTCCACTGAAACCACAAATTACTTTCAGATGTAGTTAAAACTTTAAACCTTCTCATAGTGTGTGTGTGTGTGTGTGTGTGTACATATTTAATTGGTGTGGGTGCCTTTGGTCGATATTTCTAAGATGACACACTTTCCGTGCCTTCTCATGCTTCTTAAATGTTTTTTTCATCAGATAGTAAACCCATACCCTATTCTCACCAGTTGAACAAAGTAGGCCAGGTAGAGCTTCTGCCAACTTTAAACATCGTAACGCAGTGTTTATAGATGGAAATGCCCTATTTTGCATTTGCAAGCTGTTTCAGTTCTGCTGTGCGCCTGTAAACATGAATGGCCTCAATCACCTGCAATGTAGCATTATGTCACAGATAAAGTTATGTTTGTAGAGCATGACACAAGCACCGCCACAATCAGATGTTCAAACGCCTTCCGGGGCTTGCAACCAGCCGATCCCATGCCCATAATATCCTGACTGCATTAATTAGTTCTACAGCAGAGCGCTCCTTGGTTGCCTTCACACCATACTGGCGTCATTCAGTTGAATGTAATGGGAATTATCTTCCAGTGTAGTTGGAGGCAGTATGTATTTATAGAGTACACCGGAGCAGAGGGAGATCATTGTTTCGATACGCCTGAGTGGCTGCCTTAACTGGAACAGAACAGAGCCAATCATCATCACAGTGTAGCTTTTACTATTGTCTGGGGCAAACAGATGTGACAGTGCTGTTAAATCCGGGATGATGTCAGTTCAAACCATCCTACTTTAAAAAAATATTTTCTTTTTAAAATTGTTGTGTATAAAGTAATTGGAAGAGCCTGTTTACAGCCTTGGAATCCAGTCTGCCTTCCAGCTAGTAAACATGTTTGGTAGTGGTCTCGTTGGCTTAAGTGGTTGTATTTTTATTTTTAAAACCTACAGGGAAAAAAACAACATACATAACAAGCTAGGCTAAGACCATTTTCCATGTTGACCCCTGGAGCATGAACTCTTAATACTAGGACTCACCGCTAATGACGGAGAACAGAACAGAATCCATCCAGGAACAAGCCCCGCCTCACCACAGGGTCAACCCAGCTAACGGCCCACGGCTCCTGCTTCTCTGCACCATCCATCTCTGAAGGGGTGGGGACCTCCTGCTGAATTTTCCTCCCGGCCTGACCATTTTTCATCTCGGCTCTAAAAGACACGAAAGGCCCAAGCTAGAAGGACGGGCAAAAAAAAAAGAAAGGCCTGTGCCTTATTTTCAAGGGGAAATGTTACCAGATGCCCCCTTTCACCATACGGCTCCTGTGGCTTTGGGCTTGCATATATTTTAGTTCAGTGACCTCAGACCACATCCTTGTGATGGTCTTTGAATGCTGCAGCAGCAGCTAAGGTTGGTTGGCTGAGGCTTTTGGCAAGAATGTTTAAACTGTTATATTAAATAGAAAAGTGTAATCGTAACCTTTTGGACCGTGTTGTAGTGATTAGGTATCATTGGTATGCTGCCACTATTGCATTGCCTGGGTTGCTTGACAATCGCTTTTCTGTTCTGTGACAAATTAATATCCGATGTTCTTTTTGATTATAGCTTCTTCGGGCCAATAATGTGCCATAAAATTGCTGAAGATAATATCTCCGTTCAGTTTGGATTTTGGAATCACTTTGTGTACATAATTCTTTTGCCAGGACTTTGCAAGGGAGGTAGAAGGAATGCAGTAGGAATATAGTAGTGATACGAAAGGTGCATACTTGTATTTTGGTATTATTACTAGTTATCTAATCATCTCCTGTATTTTCATCTCCCGGTTTTTCATGTAGTTTTACACAGATCCCATGGAGAATGTTCATGAAACCTCCAGCCATTTCATGATGAGGACGATTCAGCTCTTTGATGTAGCCCACTTCTTAGCAATCTTATAAACACTGACCTGGCACATTGAATACATATGCAGAATCCTTATTTAATGCCAGGAGGGGCTTTTTCTCTTCATGTCCCGACCATTTCAATACTATCTGACCTGAGCACTAGTTTCATCTTCAAGGCAGTTTCACTACTAAGAGTTTGGACATTTTTCCATTTTATCTTGCTACAGAGCTCCATATCTGCAGACTTCACAAAGATGAGTTTTCTGCTTTTCACTGGGTCTTAACCAGCTACCATAACACTGTTGAAAGTGCTACTCCTGCACGCCTGTAATCTGTCACCTCATGTTTTGGGTTCGTGAGATATGGCAGATCATATACTGTACCGGGAGTGGTGCTATTTCTGGCCAGTAGGTTGGTGTTCTTGGTTCAAAGAAAGGGCGATTGATGACTTATTACGGTAAAATAACAGGCAGTGGGTAGAGTTGTGCATCTCACTATTATTACTAGAATCAGCAGCTGCACCTGCCGGCCATGAGTGGAGACTGATTTAGACTGCCTACGTTCTATTACGGCTATAAAGGGCTCTTAGTGAACCTAACATGGACATCAAAAGTAACTGCAACAACGTCTTGTTTTTGCACCCTGTTGTGCTCATCGTGGTTCTCCTGCTTCTCTCGTCCCACACCGCTACCGCTATCGACTGCATCTCCGTGACTTGCATCTTTCTCTCCACCTCACGTCTGACGGGACCTCTGAAGAGTGAGATATTAGCAAACCCATGCACGGTGCACACTGTCTGCGTCTTCATTCCACACCGCGCAGCCTCCTGCCAACAATGCCTCCAGTAATTATAGGCTAGCACGAGGCAGAGGGCTGCACTCAGGGCTAAAATGGAACCCAACCCTATACTTTATATGTATTATTTGCTCGTTCCAGTGCACGAGAGGCCCGTGTTTAAGGCGGTATTTCTGGGATTTTAGTTTGACTCTGTTGAAAGCCAAGTGAGTTAAATTGTGAAAAGATTTGACGTTTGAATGGAATAGTATTCGGGACTGGGATGTTTTCCTTTGTCTTAAAAAGAGTTTGTGCATGTCCAGTGTTTGGTCTTTCCGTTGTCTGTACGGAGGTCACAGTAGTGACCTGTGAATGGCTGGACGAGACTTAAATAAACCCCTCAAAAAACACCAGCAGGGTTAGCAGATACTCTTTACTCATTGGGCGAAAGAGCAGCGCTACATTCCTCTTACATTGTGTATTCTGATAAACCATTTTAACATTAGACATTACATTTTCTGTTTGAATACATTACAATTATTTTCCAATTCCTAACAATACAGTCCTAATCAATGGCGTTTCATTGTAATCGCCTGACATGAAGGCGGAGCAGTTGTTGTGCAACCCCGCCAGATAGCGACCCCCTCCGGCCTTGAAGATCACACAGGTCACTGACCCCACGTCAGTGGAATGCTGCGGTTGCTGCAGACGTCCCAGCCTTCCCAGGCCCCTCCTCCTGCTCCTCCAGAACTGTGTGGTCTGTGTCCTGGTGCTAATCACGTCAGTATGGAAGTGCCTTTTTGTGGGTGTAATTACACGACCCGGCTGGGTGGGTGGCTTCCTCGATGGCTCTGTGATTAGATGGGGGAGTGCAGGGGAGCAAGGCATGCAACTGGATCACGAAGATTGAGAAAGGCTTTTCTCTACTGCGGCCAATACTTATAAATCCCAGAGTTTGGAGTGTGTTGTGTCGTGCTAAACAAGGAGTTGAAAGATGTTGAAGTTCACCACTAAACAATATTCAAGGTCGGTATAATATATGTGTATATTTATTCTTTTGTATGCTAATGTGGTCCAATGTGGCTCTGTTGCAAGTGCTGCTATAAAGTTGGGCATTTGGTATTTGGTATTTGGTGTATATTGGGGAACAAATATGCAATGTGTTCTGCCTACTTCAACTTCAGCTCATTGCGGTACGGCAAACTCTTTCATGTCGTTATGTGAGCGCGAAAGTGACAGTGATTTAGGAATATAAATATTTGTAATCTCGCCGATAAAATCTCTACTGAGGAGACAACAGCTTCCCTATTGTGCCTCTACTGTCCTCACAAAGTCTCTCTTCCTCCTCGCCCTACCACAACTAAACACAGCCTTTTATTTATTTACTCTTCCACACCTACTGGTTCATCTATGCGCGTCTTCAACTGCTGACCTCGTTGAAGAAAGCCATCGGTTTGTGATGGTCACAATAAGCGGCCTGTTCCTCCACTCTGCTTGAAGGATGGGTTTTGACAGCACGGCTCATTGTTGTTGACAGCTCTAAGTGTCTGAGTGTGCTGTTTTCGCTGCCTACTTATTTTCTCCTTTTCCTCATTCTCTCTTTCCTCTCTCCAGCCACAATGAGCGGAAGGTGACCTGCAAACATCCCGTCTCCGGCATCCCATCACAAGACAACTGCATCTTTGTTGTCAACGAACAGTAAGTCTCTTCTTTGTGCCTCTGGAAATCCTGCCCAGCCGCATTGCTGAGCTCTGCCATCACACGTTGAGACCGCCCGATATGCGTATCATACATCAGCGCATAGCGACGCGTAGCCATGGCAACCCTTTCATATTGACAACAACATTGTTGTCCTGTGGTTGGTAGGGTCTGTGCTGGTGGTATGTCGGACTGCTAGGAGTGGAGGGCAGATGTATGGAGTCTTTGATACTTATAGAGCCAGTGAACCATATGGTAATGTGTCTTGTCTATGAGAGTCAACATAAAAATCGATTCCATTGTCTCACTGCTACTTAGATAGCCTAAGACATGTATAAGTCATGTAGAGAAAACAGGAGTAAAATCCTATGTTTTTGGCGGTCTCTGTGTCTCTGTGAATGTTCCACTGCCCTCTGAAAGCCAGCAGCGTTCTCCTGACGTCGGATTGCAGCTTGGTATACTCTTCGACGTCATGACCCACATCAGCCGTTGCACATGTGCAACGGCTGATGTGGACGGCCACGTCAGAGAGGATTTAGCTTCTCGGACACTTGTGGTATAACACCGCACTGAGTGGCGCATTTCATGCACTACACATTGCTCAGAAGAAAGACTACAAAGTTGGCGTTGATCGTAACCATGGGGATAACACGCCCCCCTTCTTTCGAGAAGGCCCAACCCAAAACAATGTTGTTGTTTTTTTAAATCTCAGTGTTTGTATGTGACACTTATACCTTAAATCTGCTTCTTTAAGCATTAAGTTGCTCATTGTCAGTCTGGTGCATTGACCTTGGAGGACTTCATGCCCTCACAGTTTGAACAAATGCATCTGAGTCCAAGCCATCAGTAGAGCAGCCCATGTGACCGCCTGTCCGACTACCTGCAGCGGTTGCACGTGCTTTGTGCTCAGGTTTCAGTTCATCCGTAAAGAGTTCAATTAACGTCCCCTTTTTAAACAAGGCTCAGCCAGGATAAAGACAGGAAGTAAGTGAGAAGCTCTCACAAAGGGGAAGGTGAGGCTGAACTTCAGACACTCTGCGCTTCCTTCAGTGCGGACCTTTTATAATTACATAGATGAGTGTGGACCTCTGTTCAGGAGGGTTAAGGGAAGTATGTGGATGTAAATGAAGAACGTTGGTCGTATCAACGGCTTCATATCCTCATTCTCAGACGAGACTTTTCGCTCGTAAACAGACGGACCCTTATAGAAAGGCTGTGATTATTGAGACCTTTTAGTGGGTAAATGTATACACCTCGCCAAATGTCTATTGGCTGAACTTTCAGCCCTTCCTTTCACAAGTCTGGCGTAAACAGATTGGCTTGCTTGTCAAATCCCATCAAGATAGACAATCATCTTTTTGTCATGTAGAAATGTTTGTTCAGTGTTCAAAACCAAACTAATGTCCTTCCCTATTCTCTGTTCATAGTACAAAAATCTCCCCAATTTCCATGTGACTAACAACACATGACATGACCCCTGCTTGAATAGGGGATGCCTCTTTGTCAGGGTTATTTTCCGGCAATCATAATACACACTCTTGACACATTCCTCTCATCGTGACTATCACCTCCTTGCTATTTCTCAACTGTCAGAACACAGTGTTAAGTTTAAATATGAAATGTTTTCCTGAAAATGATGGGAAAAATTGAATTGACCCTTTTGGCTCGTAAACCATACTAGCTACAACAAATAATACAAATCCTGTTAACTTGCACCTAAATGTTGAAATGCCTACCAAACGTCTTGGTAAGGGGACTGAGGAAACATAGGAAAGCTAGCATAATGCTTGACTACTGCAGATACTGCTCTTAATCCCGCAGTTGGCTGTGTTTGAGCAACAGTAATGAAGGAAGGGGGGGGGGGAATCCTCTGCCTCGACCAGTAAAAAAAAGGCAAATTAAGAAGTTAAGCTGCCTCCCCCATCGCCTAGATAAAGAGACAAATGACTGCTAATCGGCTCCGTGCAGAAGAACTCAAATCAGGATTCGCATTAATGCATATATGGGATGAATCCGAAAGGCAGAATTGTTCTTATTGATACAAATGTTTGCCTTCGAAGACCATTTGCATGCATACAATTGTCACATAGGCAATTGCCCAACTGTGAAAATTGGTATACAGATGAGACCAAAGTTGTATAATTAAATAGATGGGAAAGCATAACGGCATAACTTCAACCTACACGATTTAACTTGCACGTCTTACTTCAAGGTAATCATGCCGTTTATGTCACCCACTAGCTTCATGATGGCTGTCATACTAAAGTCATTGAGACTGAGCTCGCCCACGTCACATAAATATCAATTATATGTTATGCCGCCACTTTGAATTCAATCAAAGCTGATTCCAAGGGTCCTTTAATATTCTACAGTGAATGTTAGCTTAATTCACATGTCAAATTATAGCATCTAGTAAGCCAAGGTTTTGAATGTGTTCCGCTTGACATGTTTTTAATGACCTGCTTTGCCTGAGGTTGGAGGATAATTGACGTGATAATTAGTAATCTGGGACAGATGAATGTGTGGTCCCATGCTGTAGGAGGAGGCGGTCGGTAAAGTATTAATTATCATGTTGAAGTGGTCTGTTTCAAGTCGAAGCCATCAGGTCCTTTTACCCAGGTCTAGATGGAGACAGAGCTTAAGTATACAGTTGGTCTTACAGGAATAAACCTGATCCTACCGTGATGTCTAACTCCTGACGCTGATCAATTGAATGCAAAGAATGTCTCACA
Source organism: Micromesistius poutassou (assembly GCF_964030765.1). Taxonomy (NCBI): domain Eukaryota; kingdom Metazoa; phylum Chordata; class Actinopteri; order Gadiformes; family Gadidae; genus Micromesistius; species Micromesistius poutassou. Next base: position 18,289,107 of record NC_140283.1, read on the forward strand.
TATATTCATAGAAACTGTATTTCAAATGTCTCTCCCAATTCTCTTTTACCTTATAGCTTGAACTGTGGACAATTGGGTCACTCTGTATTTGGAAGGTAATGCACAGTCAAGTATGATGAATGCTGTGTGTGTTTAACTTTGTAGTTCACACAACCGTCACACATCTTTGTCTGTCTGTGTATGTATGCTCTGTATCATTTCACACTAACAACAGGCTGGGAGGTGTTTTGAATAGGGGTTTGCTCAGTGTCCTGTTATGCGTTTGCATTCCAACGTCATGCAAGGTGTCTAATATTGTCCGCACCATGTGTGTGTTGTGTTCGACAGAGCAAAAACATTGAGTAACAACCGGTCAGCCTCAAACCCCGGTTGTACTCGATGTGGGGCTTGGAGATGAACTGTGTCAAAAAACGGAATTCACATTTACTACTCTGAATGCCCCAACACACTAACCCAAGTTCACCTTTCTCGGTCGCGTCCTAAATTCGACCAAAGTATTGCTTCTGCTCTCTTTGGCGTCGGCGGGGTGCTAACTGCTTCACGTAGTCACGCTACATTAAGCCCCGGCGTGTCAGAGACATTTCAGCCCCTTTCCCGATACAGGGTCACCACGTCTAGCATGCAATATGTGGCAGGGCTGTGTGGAAATGCAATTAGCCTCCACCGCTATGTGGCTGAAGAGCAGGCCAGTGCGTGCTACACTCCTTTCCCTTTGATTACTGCGCCGCCGAGCCCGGCGTCATCAGACGCTGGCTCAAGTGCTGTTCAGCCCCTGTGTATATCCCCGCCCGTGGAAGCTTACCTCCAGGCCTTTGTTCGTTTTCTGTCTCCTCTTTTTATTCTGAATGCTTGAAGGTCACGTGCACCACCGAACAAAAGTGTTCTAAAGCACCCTGGTTTCGTTGCAGAATGCTGCGTGGTCAATTTAAAGTGCCCCCTCAGCCAGACAGTTCAGGATTGCCCCCCCCCCCCCCCCCGCCAAACCCTCACATGCACCCCCCCCCCCTTCCCCCCAGTGGAGCCAGGCATCGCAGAGCGCTTAATCCCCCCTGCTTCCTTTTTACCGGCTCACACCCACACCCCCACACAAATACACAATTAGTCTGACAGAAGTGGTGGTGTTTGGGGTGGTGTTGGTGGTGGAGGTGAGGGAGGCACTGTATATTCCGGCCAGGGTTTGTGCTTGGATTCGATCCAAGGGCTTTGTTAGTTTGTATGGCAGCATTGAGCGAATCCTTTGCAGCGTGGGGATGACATCAGTTTTAGGAGTGTGAGCCGTACTGTAGTTCACCAAGTTTATTTATATACTGTACATCAGCACAGCAATAACGATGGGTAATTGTTTTTGGAAATGAGTTTCCTTGGTGAAAGGGTACGCCTTTGATTAAAAGGGTACACCGTTGACCCTTTTCAATTTATTTTTGTAAAGAGCTTTTACTAATTGAAACGTGGGACGTACCATGTATAATCATATTCTGGTCATCAGTATTTGGACTCGTTGGTATATTTTTCGATCAAATAATCAGACCTGATGGCAACCATTGTTGCATTTGCTGCGTCAGGTGCAACAACAACCAAGATAACTGGCAAAGATGCTGACTCAAACCCTACTCCATGATGAGAATAATTGTATTTACTTGCTGATGTACCTTGTTCCCAAAAGCCAATACTATCTTGAGTATCCACTTCTTATCCAACTGTGGCACTTCATGATGCCACAGTTGCATGACGCGTCTTCTACAACCGTAACATGCAGTAGGCAGGGTCTGTAATATGGAACCAATTTGTCATTCCTGGTGTTATCCCGTCTTTTTTTTATGCCCATCTGCCTGCACCGCTGCAGCTCGTGTTGGAAAGAGCTGACGCACGCTCTCTCCCCCTTTAATTCCAGTGCCAGCAGTGGGATTATCAGGCATGCAGTAATTGGCAATAAAGCCCACACAGTATAAATGTGTGTCCACAAAAGGGCCGTCAGCTAAAAAGAGCATTGGCCAATGTTTTTTTCCGACCAACGCGGGCCAATCTCTTCCGCCCACACCGCTTCATGTCGTAGGAGAGGGTGTGCATGACATCGATTATGGATCACTTAGGGTTTGACCTGACAGTCAGTAGTAGTGCTGTGATACAACGGTGGTCACATCTACTACTAATATATATGATTGATATTTAAATGATGTCAAGGATGGAGGATGCAACTGTCTGCTCATCCCACAACCCTTCACCGGTCAGGATCCCTAATGTAGATGTACTATGATTTGTTTTATGCTTCTAGTTCCCTGGAGAAAACAAGGTTCAGGGTTTACTCTGAATTTAATAATAGCAATACTTTGAATCCAGCCCAGACTTTAATTTGCACAACACCTACTAATGAATCTGTCTGTTATATCCATTGTTCCGTCACATCGTTGTTTTGTAGGGTCTGTATGTATGTAGCATCAAACTTGTGTTCCCAGTCACTGTCGGCTGTCCTCGCACGGGAATGAACCCTTTCATCTGTTGCCTGCTCTGACGACCGTCCACTATGTCTGTTTATCCTGTGTTTGTGCTCCTGAATCCAAAGAGCATGCACTCTGTAATGACTCTGTTATAGTCATTTTCAATGATCAATTTCAAAAAACTGAAACACTTGAAAAGGTGAAAGCAAATGATAACACAAGACACAAGGTCTCAGGCTTTTCGTACTGTGTTTTGCTTGTTCAGGTTGGTCACAGGAGTTTTTCAGTGCACTCAATGTTTGGGCCAATGGGAAGTAGGGGAGGGCTGTACTTGTTCAGTGACCTCAAACCCAATATATCCATGAGATGACACCTTTTTCCCTGCCGCAGTACATGTGTTCTACTTCAGTTTTTCTTGTCTTGGTCCCTCGTGACCAAAACACGGTAGCCTCAACAACGGAGCACATTTCCAAAAGCCATTGGCTCCTTATTGTTTTGCAAATAAATGCAAAATTTGACATTTGACTTCGTTTGTTTTACCCTCCAAAATTCCTACTCAGTGCGGCTGGGTCTGTTTTCCTTCCTGGGAAGCCTCTAGAAAGGCTCTCCTGGCCTAGTTCACGGCTGCACATTACCGCCGAAGCTCAATGTGTCGGGCAATATCTGCAGACCATTTACATTTGTTGGGAGCTGAATCAACACTGACACGGTTGGCGTAATTGGCTTCGTTCATAGGCCCACGTCTTGAGATTCCATACCAATTTGGGAAACCAAAGTTTCCCAAATTCAGAGAGCAGACGAAGCAAATTCGTAATGGATTCGGCCTGACCCAAACAGGCATCCTCAACCTACTTTCTCCTCCTCTCGTACTCCTCTCGTATCGAGGTCATTGAGCAAGCTGCGGTTGTGTTTGTGGCCGAGGGGTCGGCTCTCGTAGGCTCACAGTGTTTCTATGTATCACCTGGTGCAGATCAGCCCAAACAGCCCCAGCCAATGAAAAGAAGGACCGGTTCCTGAGCAACATGAGTGAGGCCTCCAACTACACGGGCGCCTCGGACTACGCCACGCATCAGAACAGCACAGCGGGAAGAGTGAGTGACACACACATGAAGTACACGACAGGGGAGGGTATCTGTATGAGATCTGGCTCAGGTCCTAAGGTTTTGCAAAATTAAATTTGGATTCAAACTACATTTTTTTTTTTTTAAACTACCGTTTAACTTCACTAGAACTCGTGTTTACGTATAACAAATTAATCAAGATGCTTCAACACGATTTTGTTATTCTCCAAGGACCAGCCCGTAGGTATAACCACATCCTCACATGTTTTATGCATACCCATTTACAGCCTTCCAGACCCTCGAAGAAAGTTCACAACTTTGGGAAGCGGTCCAATTCTATCAGAAGGAACCCGGGTGCCCCGGTTATCCGGAGCAACTGGCTGTATAAACAGGTAAGTGAAGTCAATAAGAAACGAGCACGAGCTTTTGGTACAAAATCAGCATCCGCTGTAGAGACACACGCTGCGATGTAGAAACTGCGAGGTTCATCCCTGGTGTAAGTCTATGTCCTTGCATCCATCCATTCAATTCTAGCAGAAAACTCTTCCGCTCTTAAGCTGTTGCAAATTTCTTTAAACCAAAATCGCAGGACGCTTTGTCAAGCTTTCCTACTAAGCCGGTCACCTAAGGGGCACGTTGCTTTAAATAGCAGCCCTTCATCCCAGCTCCCTTGTTGGTTTACACCAAGGGCGGGGGCTTGGCTTTATTGGGGCCTCTATTAACTGGGGAGTCGTTCTCTCGTTTTCCCCGCTGAAGTGGACGTCTCATTTAGTCTTGGCGCTCCTGCCAATGGCCTCCTTGAGTCGTGTAGGGGGGAGAGTGCTCACGCTGGCTTTCTTATTGAGGAACCTCACTGAGTGGGGGGGGGGAGGGGGCGAAGGTTGGGGTGGAAGCTTGTCATTCGAACAAAAAAGTCTCCCGACGTGTACATCTATTCAGCGCCATTCAAACCTCGGTTCCTTTGAAGTTCACGACTGGGACAAGCAGCAGCAGCCGCCGCCCCCGAGCTGACCCGTCGACGGGTGCGCTCACCACAACCTCTCTCGCTCTCTCTCTCTCTCTCTCTCCCTCAGAGGCCCGAACTGTCACACAAGCGGGCGAAAGAGAAACAAGGAACTGTATCGGGACGCTTGCTCGTTCGCGAGCACATAAGGGGAACTACGCATTGGCCCTTGTCCACTTTCTAGGCCCCTCGATGCATCTTAGAAACAGTATCGAGTGCTTCTAGAGAAGGACTGTATTTTCATATGTTGTGCTCCCTGAACAATGGAATCCCCCTTTGCTTTAACGCTTAAACGGTTGTTTTGGTTGTAATCACAGACCCATGATAAACCACTCTCTTATTTATTCGGTGCATATCATACTGGAAATCAAATCATCCCATCTCTTAGCATTCCTGCAGCGTCTGGGTCGGCTCCAGCTAAAGAAGTATTGCAGCCCGAGCGCCTTGTTTCTCGATTTCTATTTTCATTTGTCAACTAAGCTGTTTCCAGCTTTTTTTGGAGGCATGTGTTGGAGCCTGTGTTCCTCTCTCGGTCTCTGCAGGACAGCACTGGGATGAAGCTGTGGAAGAAGCGGTGGTTTGTGCTGTCAGACCTGTGCCTGTTTTACTACCGAGGTGAGTCCAGGTGCCCGGGCAGCCGCCCCCCCCCCCCTTTTTGTCTCAATAATACGCAATAATAGTAGAAACTGTGGTGAACATCCGAAGCGACTGCTTGTGCTGTTGGATTTATCGGTCTAATGAGTGCGAGCCTTCATCCCCGCGGAGGGCCGCGTCGCTGCAGCTGTCTGTTTTAAAGTGATCCCTTTTATCGTTGCTACATTTGGTTTTCATTATGAAGCTCCAAATGGTTCTCCCGAAACGTATCACCGAGATCGAACCAGACGTGTCCCCCTCCCCTGTCCCACACAGAGACGAAACTCCTCCATCACGCACCACAGGGGTTACACCATCAGCCCGATCTGTGTTTGTATGCACAGGCGCAGAGAGTTGAACGTTGGGTTAGACCTAGAGGGATCCAAAGGCTGCTCAGTCCTGCACGCTTTGCAATCTTCTGCATCGGGACTCTAGGGTGCTGTGGGACATAATCTCTCTCGCTCTCTCGCTCTCTCTCCTCCAAAGTTTTATTCGCTAAGACACTTTGCATTATTCCTCTCAGCCACAGCTCTGTGTGTGTGTGTGTGTGTGTGTGTGTGTGTGTGTGTGTGTGTGTGTGTGTGTGTCAGAGAGTTGTTTACTTTCACATCGCGTTGCCTTATTAATTATTTATTTTTGACCTGTGATGTAGAAGAAGAAGTGTGCACTCAAACAGACACACACCTACTGTCTTAGCAGGGGTACTTTCCCATAAACCGACACACACACACATAAACTCTCTCTGATGCACGCACACACGCACACACGCACAGGGACTAAACAAACAAAAATTGACAAGGGGCAAAGGCAGCCACATCAAGGGCATATTTTGTATTCCCTTTGGGTGAGCTATGCAGATGGAGTTGTGATATATTTAGACAGCTAGACGATGTTGTGCATATGACACAAACCCAATATAACCCTAAGCTCCCCATAGTCATTCTGGAGCTCTGTCCGCTCATATAATGGGACTTGGAGGGAGGAAGCATCATCGACGTTAAATCCATGTTCATTAGTCCCACTGATTGCACTGTGCCCTATAATTCTGCCACCAGCCACTGTCCCTTTTTCAGTTTGCGATCCAGTTTTGGTTTGGTTTTTATCATGCGGTTCTAGAAAGAAAATGGGTTCCAGCTCCAACCGGATTCCCTTTTTGTGTTTTGTTTTTCGACGTGCAGATGAGAAAGAAGAGGGGATACTTGGCAGCATCCTCCTGCCCAGTTTCCATGTGTCCATGCTCTCTGTGGAGGACCACATTAACAGGAAATACGCCTTCAAGGTCGGTCCATATTTCAGCTCCCATCAAACTGTGTTTGTGCATAATCTCTTGTCACCGGGGTCGTTGATGAAATCTTGAAGATGCCGTGGTTGTGTTTCCCAGATTACTTTTATCACATGTTAAAAGCCGTGTCAAGCTGTGTCACTGCGGTAAGTAAGTCAAGACACATTTGGGAACTCGGGCCTCAAAGCAAATGTTTTCATATTGTATTATTGAATAGAATCGAAAAACGTGTTTTTGTTAGATTTGTAAAAGATGCATCCCACGTTGTCTGCAAATACACACAAACGCACGCGGTTACGAAACCACGGAGGTGACGCAGGGCGCCGCATAAGCCCCACCCGACCTGCGCTAAACCCCAGCGAGCGTGCAGCCCCCCCCGCTGTCCCGTCCCATCCTATCACACTGTCGGATCGCACCAGACTTCAGTTCAGTTCACTGTGGGACCCTTTCATAAACCCCGAGACTCGGGGCCGGGTGCCCTGCCAAGCTTCAGCCACACACAGACGCCCAGAAGTCTGCCCAAGGCCTCTCCAACCGCACGGCCCGCCCCGCCTGCCAGGCTAGACGCAGGCTAACACGGGGGGAAACGGGCTAGAGAGAGAGAGCACAGGGCACGGCCAGGCGCTCGCTCCAGCGGGATCCAAATAGGAATAGGATTTCTGCCCGTGTTGTTTTTTTTTTTTTTTTTCACTCGCAGCATACCATACATTCTAAACCCCCAATCCGGAGTTGTGGTCGCCCCTTGCGGCATCACGGGACGCCCTCAGCTTGACTCTAGTGTTCTGCAGAAGTGGAATAGAGTGACGGCAATGTTTTTCAAGACACTGGGTAGTCACGATATTGTGCATGTTTTATGAACATTGTGTATCTTTTGTGTGCGTGTTTGTGTGTCTGTGGCTTGTTCATACACGCTGTAACAATACGATGGTGTGTGTGTGTGTGTGTGTGTGTGTGTGCGCTGCGAGGCAATGGTGTGGACCGGGCAGCTTGTGCGCCAGATGCTGTGTTGTAACATGGTAAGTCATGCAGTATATTGCAGAGCATTTCATTAAGCAGTAGGCACTGGTATGCATCGGTTTGGCTCATGCATAGAAACATAGCTTGCTGGGCTTTTGCACTCCCATCGCTAAACGTATTGAAAGCATTTTTATTTTATTTTCTCTCCACCTCAGTGTCTCCAATGCAATTTCGTCGACATTACCTTGCGGTCTAATCTTGCTTACCGCTCTCTTGACCCTTTAAAAAAAAAAATCCTAATTAAATTGTGGTCTGCGGTCCAATCGACACGTTGCCTCAAGTCTGTCCTCTCTCTCTTCCAGGTAACATTGTGAATCTGCCCTTCTCACCCCTGATCCACGACGGCGGCGACAACAGGCGACACACCCCAACATGCGGACGTACTACTTCTGCACAGACACGGCCAAAGAGATGGAGGCGTGGATGAAGGCCATGACCGAGGCGGCCCTCGTCCACTCGGAGCCGGTCAAAAGGTTTGTGTTCACCACACACCTCACTTGTGGACCCGCATCGGAACAAAGTGAGACGGATGCGTCCGTGCCCAGATAGGGTTGTTTAACTTGAGATAAGGTTTTAAACAGAAGGTGCTATCGCCTCTATCGCTGGCCGTAATCTCAGAACGCATTACCACACCATAATGACCGCCCATAATGCACTGCGAAACGGGACCCAGCAACGCAACGCTTGCCTTGCCTTGCGCTGTAGTCCTCGCCGCTACCAGCTTGCATTTATATGCATTCATAACACTGCGTGTGTACACACACACACACACACACGTGGTGAAACAAGGGCATAACTGCCTTATGCAACGATGATGTGACCTCCTTCCTTAGCGTGTGTGCTCCAGATGGTGAGAGCGATGTGGCACAGTCACACCTTACTAGAGCAAACCCCCTTTTTTTATTTTATGATGCCATTTGAAACGGGCGAACAGATTAGCTCTTTTTTTTAAATTACACAATGCAGTGTGTCAACCGGGGACGTTCATTCAGAGTTCTGCTACCGCCGCGAGATAACGCGAGCTGTACATGCTGTGATCGCTTTATCACGTCCAATAGCATTCAATCGTATCTCTATGGGTGATGCATAGTGTTCAGAGCGAACAAACACAGATTAACCCTGACTGCTACGAACCGTTCCCTCTTGTTGTAATTGGCCAATTTTGAATATGACTCGCGACTAAGCATGAGGTAATGCAGAAAGGCTTTTCTTCGGGGGGGCTTTATATGTTTTTTTTTTCACGAGGACGAAGGAGCCAGAGATGGCTGGAGAAGACATTACTAATGGCTACTGCTGCTGCTGCTTAAAAAAAAACACTGGAGTGGAAACTGGGAAGGAAGAGCTGTTACTGTTGGTCTCTCCACAACCCCTTCCAGAGTCACATATCCACTGGGAGGAGAGGGGGTGGTGGGGAGGGGGGGGGGTGTGGGTGTTCCTGGGTGTTCCTGCTCTTTGAAGCCCTGACCTTGAGGTCAGCCAAGGCGAATGAGTTAAGGGTGTCTATTCCCAGTAGAGATCCGGCTCTAGACCCACAGACCCATGAACGGGTCCGCTGCAGGGTAGCCGTGACGGGGGGGGGGGGGGCGGGGGGGGGGGGGGGCTGAGAAAGGTCCAGGGGCCACATTTCAGAGACGTCTCCATCGTGTTTTATTGGAGATCTCTGGTTTCCACCTCGAGCCAGCTGTAAGAATCACCCCCCCCCCCGCCTCTTCCCACAATCAACATAACTTTTCCCTTTGTCAGAGGGCTGCCCACAAGTTCTTCCCAAGGCTAGCTCGCACATTGTCTGAGCCCCGCCATCCGTGTCTGTAAAATACATTTCACGCATGCGGTGCGGTGTGCGCGCGTGTGTGTGTGTGCTGATTAGCAACACAGCTGCTTTTTGCCTGAGCCGTATCTGCCTTATTCATCATCCTTTTCTCTCTCCTCGGTGAGTGGGTAATGCAGCCTACGTGCTCCTCACTCACGCTCACCGTCTCTCTTTCTGTTTCTGTTTCTGTTTAGCTGTCTCTCTCTCTGTCCCTCTCACTGTCTCTCTCTGTCTCGCTCTCTCTTTGTTTCTCTATCTCTCTGTCTCTCTATCTCTCTGGCTCTCTCTGTCTGTCTCTCTCTCGCTCTGTCTCTATCTGTCTCACTGTCTCTATCTGTCTCACTGTTTCTGTCTCTGTCTCACTGTCTCTATCTGTCTTACTGTCTCTGTCTCACTGTCTCTCTATCTGTCTCTGTCTCTGTCTCACTGTCTCTCTCTAGCTCTGTCTCTGTCTCACTGTCTCTCTCTGTCTCACTGTCTCTGTCTCATTGTCTCTCTGTCTCTGTCTCACTGTCTCTCTCTAGCTCTGTCTTACTGTCTCTCTCTGTCTCACTGTCTCTCTCTGTCTCTGTCTCACTGTCTCTGTCTCACTGTCTCTATCTGTCTCACTGTGTCTCTGTCTCACTGCCTCTCTATCGGTCTCACTGTCTCTGTCTCTCTGACTCACTGCCTCTCTATCTGTCTCACTCTCTCTCTCTCTGACTCACTGCCTCTCTATCTGTCTCACTCTCTCTCTCTCTGACTCACTGCCTCTCTATCTGTCTCACTCTCTCTCTCTCTGACTCACTGCCTCTCTATCTGTCTCACTCTCTCTCTCTCTCTCACTGCCTCTCTATCTGTCTCACGCTCTCTCTCTCTCTCTGTCTCACTGTCTCTCTATCGGTCTCACTGTCTCTCCGTCTGTCTCCCTCCAGGCTGGAGCGACTGAAGGTGGAGCAGTGCGGGCCGCAGGACGTCAACCACCTGACCCCCGAGGCCCTCAACCACCTGGCCCCCGAGGCCCCGCGCCCGGCGCTGACGCGGCCCGAGATCCAGAACAACGAGCGCAACCGCGAGGCGGGCCGCGAGCACCCCGCCGCCGCCGCCGCCGTCAACATCCCCATCCCCGCCCCCACCCTGAGCGTCCCCACCCCCTGCCCCACCCCCAGCCCCACCACCCCCACCGGCGCCACCACCCCCACGCCCGAGGAGCAGGAGCGGCGGCAGCGGGAGGCGGAGCGCTACGGCTTCCAGAGCAACGGCGGCGAGAACCAGCGGCCGCTCACCAAGATCAACAGCCTCAAGCTGCAGCCGGCCCAGGCCGCCGCCCTCACCGCCGGCGTGGCCTCGCATCACCCGCGCACCCCCACGCCCACGGAGACGGACGGCCCGTACCGCGGTGCCGCGCCCCAGGTGAACGGCGGCGGCGGTGGCGGCGGTGGTGGCGGCGGCGGGCCCGGGGACCACATCCCCGGGGGGGACGGCGCGGCCGTGCCCACGCCGAGGCCAGAGGGGCAGGGGCAGGGGCAGGTGCCGGAGCGCTCCCTCAGCAGGACCAGCTCCATGCAGCAGCTGGAGCAGTGGGTCCGCACGCAGAGGGGCCGCGGCCAGGACGAGGACACCCGCAGGTCAGTGGCGGAGGTCCGGGCCGGCGGCTCGGTTAATGTGTGATGCGTGTGGTTACGGTTCAGGTTCTTAGTTTTCATGTCCTGATGGTAATCTGTGCTAGATGTGGTTCAGGATATGCAGTTATACCGTCCGACCGTCTCATATCAGATCTGGGAACACCTTTTTATCACAGGCAGCGTTTCCATGGAGATGTCGCCCTGCAAAAGCAGAAGTCATAACTAATGGCTAATGGCTGTGGCCACTGACTCGATAGGCTCCACTACTAGACGTCTCATTTTCTCGGTGGCTGCACTGATGGTGGGGGTGGGTGTTGGGGAACATGCTGACTCACTGACTTGTGAGTTCCTCTATAACCTGCCTTTAAGAAGGTATAATAATCTTGCCGACTCTTGCACACGTCCTGCAGCAATTTTATTTGCTTTTAATAGAGAGAAGTTTGATGCTCCTCAGGTCAAACGCGAACGATGCACGTCTCTCTAACTGATGTTCCGAGGCTAGGCCGAGCGAGACAGCTTTACCACTCGGATATCCCCGACATATATTCTTTTTATTGCGGTGTACATTCTCCCTGCTGCTGCTGCATTGCAGTATTATGATGTTTAAGTCATTAATATGTATAGTGGGAGATAAAGCAGACACCAATAACAGCTGAACTGTAGCGTGAGCGGAAGCTGTACTACAGGACAGGAGATCTCTCCGTCTGGCTGCCTGCTGGATGTCTCCTCGGTGTGCTTTGGACCGTTCCCTCTCTCTCTTTCACTGTCTCCGTCTGTCATTCAAGACCTCTAGCGGTCTGAAGCTTATCTCGCTGATGCCAAGTTTGTTGGCTGTTGAAGCCGCGAAATTCCCTGGTTTCTTGTTACTCTGGTTGCCGTTGCATGCATATAGCCGAAATGCAAACACTTACTTTTTTTTTATTGTGGAAAAAGACACACAAGAAGAAGGCGGGCTTGGTGTTTGATGAGACGTGACGTATATATAAATGTATTACGCTGAAGTCTTTCTTTAGTGTTTCTTTGGTATTAATGTCCGCCGCAGCTGGGTTTTTGATTTATTTTCAATCCGTGGTCGAGGGACAGAAGACCAGGGGCGTAAAGGGACCCAGAGCACAGAGGTATGAGCAATGAGTAGAAAAGCAGCTTTTTGTTTGGTCTACTGGCGGACTTCATGAATTCATGAATGTGTGTTTGACAATTGGTTCTTCCGTGTTTATGGAAATCACAACATGCGTTTTAATCATAAAGTAGGCCCAAGCACATCGATACGATTATCATAACACATGTGTTATGATAATCACAAAGTAGGTCCAAGCCCAAAACACAAAAGCCCTGGTTGTTATGATGCTGACCACAGCAGAAAAAGAAGCTCCACTGAGAAAGAGGAAAGTAGTGTAATAATGCCAACTCCCAAGTTAAATCCTACTGGTCCCCTCCCGTGGAAAGGCGGTGTTAAAGTTTGTATCCCGATGAGTAATTCTAATTCCACTAAACTGATCAGAACACACATCAGTTAAACAGGGGATCAACTGGAGCTACAGTCGCCACCAATGAAACAAGCTGACATTGCGTTTACATTGTGTCTCCCCTCTCTCTCGCCCTCCCTCCCTCTCTCTCTCTTGTGTCTCTCTGTCTGTGTCCTCAGCATCACCTCCTACCAAACCCTACCCAGGAACATGCCCAGCTACCGCGGCCCGGCAGGCATGCCCCAGCCCGGCGAGGGCTACCGCACCATGCCCAGGAACGGCCTGGGGCAGCGGGACAGCATCTGCAGCATGTCCCCCTCCATGTACGAGCAGGCCCTGGGGCCCGGGCCCGGGGGGGACAAGCGGCGCTCCATGCGGGACGACACCATGTGGCAGCTGTTTGAGTGGCAGCAGAGGAACGCCTACGCCCGGCCCCCCTCCGCCATGTACGCCAACATGCCCAGCCCCAAGACCATGATCAACCTGTCGGAGCACGCTCCGCCCGCCCACGCCATCCCCCCGTCGCCGTCGCACGGCTCGCTGGCCATGTACGCCGGCTACTCCCCGCTGCGCTCCTACAACATGGGCGGCGCCCGCCCCGAGGTGGCCTCCCCGGTGTACCGCGGCGGGGACATGAGCATGGACCGCCGGCTCCGGCAGCACCCCAACAACGTGAGTTTCACTGGCCTGGGGGAGGAGGCGGCGGCGTTCAAGACTCGTGGAGAGTGGGCGAAGTGGGAATGGGCGTGGGAAATCAGGATTTAGAGATATAAATAAACCCCCCCGAAATAATGCTCCCTCCCTCGCTATGGTTAGAAATGAGTGGGGAGCGGTCTGGGATCTTACTTGACACGTATATTGTATATTGGCAGAACAGATATTCTTTCAGTATTTTACGCATGAATAGCATTTTTTTTTTTATCCTAAATAATGAATTGATCGTTGCCACAGAGCTGTTTTTTGTGTTATGGCTGTCCCTTTTTAAAAATGTGTCTTTTTTTCCCCCTCTATCGCACAACAGTACGCCTACACACTTCACCCTGACAGGAGATCCATGCCTTCAGGGCTGCCGGTTCAGATTATCACTGCCCAGTCGCTACAAGGCAAAACGGTCAGTCCCTAACACCCCTCTCCCTCTCGCCACATCCCTCTCCTTCACTCCTTACTCTGCCCTCCCATGTTGTCTTGGTCGCCTGTTTCTCTCCCCTTCTGTAAGATGACAGAGACTCGGGCAGCCGTGAGTTGTCTCCAGCTGGGCTCATTTAAACTCGCGCACGGGCACCTTGAGCGTCCTCACCGTCGACTTGCAGTTCAGTTTCTGTCCAGCGACCCGTAAGAAAGGGCACAACATGTCTGGCGTCTCTGTGCCCGGCTCTATACGGGTCTCCGGAGGACGTCTGCACTGTGCATGCTCCTCGGGGATCGCATTGAACCGAATGACTTTCCCCCGATGATCATTCCCCTGTCTGGACCGCTGAGACCCCCTCCCGTCCCGTCGAAGGGGTGCTACTAAACACCCTGTCCTGCTCCTCTCCCCTTCTCTCCTCTCGCTGCTTCGTTTCTCCTGTATCCGACCTGTCGACGTGTCCCCGGTGTCCTGGATGCTTGCTGCACCACAACCCAAACCTACTCCTCCTCCCCCTCCCCCTCCCTCCTTCCCTACAACCCCCTGTCCTCCCTCCTTCCCCTACTCCTCTCCTCCCCCCACCCACCCTCCCCCACCCCCCCCCCCCACACCCTGCAGCCGGAGGAGCTGACTCTGCTGCTGATAAAGCTGCGACGGCAGCAAGCGGAGCTTAACAGCATCCGGGAGCACACTGTAGCGCAGCTTATGCAACTAAACATCGACGGTGACACCCCAAAGGTCAGGCCCCTAGCGGGCGCCTCAGCTGGCTCGTGTGTGGGCGTCTGTGTCTGTGTGTGTGCGAGCGTTTCTTTGATTGTCACCGGCGCCGTGCATCATCCATCTCGGTCCATGGACCTCTTTTAGAGGTCCTGTCTTTTTTTGTTTAACAGTTTTCTCTGCAGTCATGCAGTAGTGGTGCTCCGCTGCAGAGAGAAGGGGCAGCCCACACCCCTCCCTACTGAGGAGGAGGAGTACGCAAGAAGAACTGTCAATCACAGTCTTCTCTGGCAAAACAAGCACTCCTTGAGGGATTGATTGATTCAGAGTCACACTCCATTACAATTTAACTATCAATGTCTCAATTTCACTTTTCCAGAATGAATTGATAGACCAGAAGAGCACATTTGAGACAATATTAACACATTTAGGTCATGTCTGAGCTTTGGGTTCCATGTTTCCACAAGTCTATTTAATACTACACTATTATCTTTGGGGGTTGACTTTAAGTCAAGTCAACATTTAAGTCAGCCGGGGGAGAAAGCCCGTCTATACAGAGTCCAGACAGCTGCTGGGGGAGAAATAAGAACGCCAACCTTGAGCCGTTGGTGATTTTAGAGCAACCAGCCAAGCAAGCTTAGCTCTACTGGCACACTTACATGGTGTTGCAGGATTTTTGTACTGCTTTTCAAGTCTCTTCTTAGACGTTGACCATCACTAATGTAGGTCAAGCAGGCTTGGAGAGGAGTGGTGCCAATATATTTGAGGAATCTGTGGTTAAGACCTTAAAAGGATGAAACCTTAACTGCTGCCGTTTAAACACCATTTTATGTTTATGCTTTTTGCTTTTCTCTACCCATCAGTCTTTCCTCATACCATATAATACAGGCCTGTCTGTCATTTACTCTGAGTAAATGTTTAAAGGTGTGCTATGCAAGTTTACCTAGATTAGCATTCTCAAATTATTGTAATTTGGTTTCCATGAAATTTAACACATAGTCCCAGTTAAAGTCACGAGTTTAAGGAACACAGCTTTGGGCAGTTTGTATATGCAAGTGTTCCTTAATATGTATGTTCACTTCTCCATCAACATCCTGTCATACTGAGTTCAAAGCCAACTTGTTGGCCTTCCTCTCTGCCTGCTATACCTCTCCCTTCTCTTTGGTGTGTTTGTGTGCATGCCGTCGCGGTGTATACACTTGTGCTGTCTCTATTTCTCTCTTTCGTCTCTTTCTTACTCTCTTCTCTCGGTCTTCTCTCCCTGCGGCTGACGTTAGAACGACATTCTCTCGCATCACCTCCAAAGGAACCTCATGTATTTGGACAACCAGGTGGGGTAACCGCATGGCATTGTTTAAGGCATGGCTCGTGGTCTTTGACCTTTTGGATGTCAAGGCTGTTCGCTCCGAAGCTCTTTTTTTTTGGTTTTCATGGTTATGAAGGTTATGGTGTATTGTTTTGAATTTCGAGCTAAAACCTTAACAGTGTGTTGGCTTATCCCTATGCAAGTTGACATGCTGCCGTTGTGTCGAGGAGATTTTACTGATCCTGTGCTGCGTTTGGTTACAAATTTAGCCGGACAACTCAGTTTTTATCGTCTATCCCACACCTCAGATGGATATCTCAAGGAGATCAATAACATATTATTTAGAACAGGATTGGTCCTCTCTGTTAATTTGCTTTCTGTCTTTTTTATTATGTTTTTATCTGTTTTCAAGTGATCAGTCTTAAAAGATTTATGAAGCACTATGAAGCCACAGTGCTCTCTCTGGCTGCGCTACTATTAATCCTTCAGGCAGTATTGTACAGCCGCTGATTCATTAACTGTGTTGATGTTCTGTGTCTTCCCTCGTCCTATACATGATGACTCATTTGGACTAGTCGGTGCGGTTTTCCACCCCGAGTACCTGGCATCAAATGCTCCGTAATCTCCTTTTTTTAAAAGAGCCAGCGAGCGCGGAGTCAAGTGTTGGGTCTGACGTGAAGCCTTGCCCTATGGACTGACACATTTCCGTATTGCTCCTCTCCACACTGAACTAGATGAAGGACAATGAGCCTTTAATCGCCATGACACACAGTTTGATTGAGAACTCAGCCGCAAGGCCTCAACTTTACCACCAAGTAAGGGCCGGCCAAGGCTTTGTTCCTCGTCTCCCTGTCTCCAGTCGCTGCTGCCGTTGTTGATGTTTTCGTTTCGTTCTCTGGTCTTGTCAATGCAATGCTATCCCCCCCACCCTCTCCCCCTACTCCTCACCGCTGTGGAAGTCTTCATGGCATCACAAGACCGACCCCTGTGTGTTGCTTGTTTCGCTGCACCATCCATTGCCCTGATTCCACGTGAGAGGTTGTTTACCGTTGTAGGGCATGGCTTGTAAACAACAGTGTGGTGTGTGTGTGTGTGTGTGTGTGTGTGTGTGTGTGTATGGCTCCCATGAGGTGTCGGATCCCTTCTCCTCGTGGTTGTGTTTTATGTGTCTGGGCAAGGTGTAGTTTATCCTGCTGTAAAAAATCCTGCTGTGTTATGTAACGCGCAAGTGCGCTCGTTTTGAAGTCTCAACTGGCTAATTGGTGTCTAAATTAGTAGCACGTGTGAAGGCTGCACTATTTTGGAAACAGACGAAAGAATGCAGCATTAGTTCCGAACTCAAATGAATGGCTTTGTTAACGACGGGCATTTCAATGCGATCTGATCTGACGGATCCACAAAAGGCCCGTTGAGACGGCAAGTGTAACAAAAGCCTTAGTTTTGTTTTTGTTTTCATGCAGTAGAGGATTGGGATTTTAAAACCCCCCAATGCTTGAAGGAGAACATAGACTAGTTTTTCACCGTTTACATTATCCAAAGGCACACAATTGATCTTCACATAATTTAAAAGTAAAAAGTAAATGTTTAAACGGTTTAATTGGAGCACAGCCGTTCCACTTGTGGTTTTCGAGAAAGTTTTGGCTCTGCTTTTTATCCTTAAAACCATCGTTTAGAGCTAACCACTCTGCAATAACCCTGTAATAATACCATCCCATAATACCATGGAAATACATGACACTTTATTTGCTGTTCTTGGCCAGTCACTTCAGGCATGTTGACGCACTGTGTACACACTGTTCAGTAACAAACAAACAGACCTGGAACCAATCTGTAGTTATCCGGTGCGTTGTGTCAGGAGGTTTACATCGCAGTCACAGGAAGCCGTATTCAACTAATTCAATAAAACTTGCCTGCTTACATTCTGCTCTCCCTGTCCTTGTCGTCCTGATGACTGATGGAAGGGATAGAGAGGGATCGGCGTGCGTTTGCGCGTGTCTGTGCGTGTCTGTGTGTGTGCGTGTGAGACTCTTATCTCTGTTACATCTCGCACATCTGTATCTGCCACTTTTGCGACCACCTCTGGGGGTGTAAAAGTGCCGCGGACAAGGCGTCCCTCACCAGCGGAGTCTGGCTCCTGTCCACCCCACCCCACGTCACCCCCACTGTCGGCCCCACCTCCATACCGGAGCACCCTGGGCTATGGCAGGGCCTGCATGATCCTTGTGTTTGAATATGCAACACATTTTCCTGTACAGGTTTCCCCTGCTGTAATTGTGTTTTGTGGTCGAGTTTAGCAATTAGAAGTTGTGATTAGTAGTATGTTTAGCAATTTGAAGTTGTTGATTAGTATGTTTAGCTCAGCCCAGGTTGTCCCTAGTGTGTGTGTGTGTGTGTTGCATTTGAAATGAAACTGTTAAGACGTGAATCCCTGGTTTTGAAACGATGGAATCCAATGCAGTCGTGCAACTCGGGGTGTATTTTTAATACAGTCGGAGAGCCTCCGTCGGACTAGCTTCGCGGTCATTAGGAGTTCTGCTAGACGACACAACCAAACGATGTAGCCACAGTCGCCAGGCACGGCGTGTACGTGCTGCAAGACGGACTAACCACCGAGCACTATTCGTCTATTCCCCCCCCCAAAACACGCGCATTGTTCCCTGCACCACCACCTGGAACAGAGCTATTCTGAGCCTTCCCCCTCTCTTCCCCTGATAGAGACGAAGGCAGTGTTAACGTTGAAACACAAGTCACCAGAATGGCGGCTATGTTTAGACCGGCTGTAGAGTTTAAAGTGGTTGTTTGGAAACAAACTCTGTGAAAAATGACCTCCAAACCAAAAGACCCCCCCCCTCCACCACCCCCACCACCCCCCCCCTCCCCTCCTGGCCCACGGCGGCGCAGAGAGACGAAGTCTCTGGCGTGACACTGCATTAGATCTCCAGTCTGCCTCCATGTTTGTGTTGCCGGTGTCTCCACGGCTCCGACTAACCCCTGACGCTCTCTTGCAGCTGAGTCCCGACGACTACAGGGCTCACCCCTACATGAGCAGGCCGGAAGAGGCTGACGTCGACGTAAGTCCCAGCCCCCCGTTGGTTTTCACTTTTCGTTGCCCTCATCTTGTCGTCCTGAAGTCGGGAGGGGTGACTTTCTCCGTTGTGTTCTCCTCGTGCTCTGCAGACCAAGCTCAGCCGCCTGTGTGAGCAGGACAAGGTGGTGAGGGCCCAGGGGAGCAAGGTACAGCAGCTGCACCGCGAGAAGGTAAGTCCTTATTGTCCCGCCATTACTCCACACTGATGTTTATAGGGCTTGTCCTCACAATGCATCATGGGAGGCCCGGTTGGCGGTACTCATGCCATTTTGAGAGTTGTAGTTCTGTCGTATCAACGTGAATATACCAAAACCTATGCTGATGAAAACTGCCACCGATTTTGCATGTGAAACGCTGTGGCTGTTTCAAACACACCATCCCCCCATAATGACCAAAAATACATTAATGCTAACAAAAAAACGAACACTCCAATGCTCCCAAAATGAAGGCGGACTAAACCCTGTGACATTGCGATGTACAAGCCCTATTCTGTATCGACCTAACCGCGGGTGTAACGATGATCTAACCCTCGAGAATGTTGCCTATAGGATCTGGATTAGAGACGCGTTTCCTCAAAAATTGACGCAAGCTCATGTGTAAACGAGCAAAAAAAAAAAAAAAAACCAGGACTTCCAAATCGTCGATGCTGTTTTCACTTTCTGCATTGGGAAGTTTGTCACTGGCCCCGGGGGAAAATTCCATCGACGCATTAGCATTCATGAGCTGCTGGTTACCCCAGCGCGCGCGTCTGGCAGAGAGCGCGAACTCACGTCTCCCCTGTTCACCGTGTTCCCCCCCCCCCCCCCCCCTCCCCCGTGTCCCGCTGTGTTCCGCAGCACACCCTGGAGACGGCGCTGCTGTCAGCCAGTCAGGAGATCGAGCTGGGCTCCGGGAACCCCGCCGCCATGCAGAGCGTGATCCAGCAGAGAGATCTGCTGCAGAGCGGCTTGCTCAGCACCTGCAGGGAGCTCACCAGAGTCTCTGCGGTAAAGGAGGCCGATGCATGCACGCACACGCACACGCACGCACACACGCACACACACACACTCTGGGCTGGGGCAGGGTTCGCACTCTCTCTGTAGCACCGCCGAATACCATCAGAATATTTTACACTCTCTGCTGTGTATGAGCCGATGAAGGGCGATATACCGTAGGGATTAATGGATTGCATTGTCAGGCAAGCTTATTTATATAGCGCCCTTCATACAGAACGGCTGTTCAGAGTGCTGTACGCAGACAGTGATCGCATGTTAAAGACATTTACACACACTTATTGTTAGGCAAATTGCCAGGAGAACACACACACACACACACACACACACACACACACACACACACACACACACACACACACACACACACACACACACACACACACACACACACACACACACACACACACACACACACACACACACACAGAGAGAGTGGTGAAGGTGCTCGTATAACGCCGGTAGTGATTCATTGTGTGTGTGTGTGGTGACGCTAGGAGCTGGAGCGGTCGTGGAGGGACTACGACAGGCTGGAGGGAGACGTGAACGCCGCCCGGACCAACCTCCTGGAGCAGCTGGAGGCCCTGGGGAGCCCGCAGGTAAGGGGCCACACAGTTCGTAGGCGCACACTGACATGATGTACACAAACGCTCTGGTGGTCTCAAACCTGCCTGAGCCCTATTCTGGTTCACACCGCCTATTGTTTAGGTTACACAAACAAGAGAACAAGGTCTCTTGTTTGTTCACCTCGTTCTACGACATGGTCCTCGACAACCTCTCTGAGCGTATGGGGGAGTGAGGGAAAGAGGGAAGGGGGCGATGGAGAGAGAGAGAAAGGGGGAGAGCCTGCGATTAAATGTTGACTTGTAAAGCCCGTCTTTATCACGTCCATCGCTGTGAATGAAACGGAGGAGAGAGGTACAGACAACCTACAGGAACCTGATAACAGAGGACACCCTCCGCTGCACCCAGTAATTGCCTTCGAAAAAAGACCAAACTTTTCTTCAGCAAAGCTGGAGGTGCGGTACGGTAGGGGTTCTGAGCACCGCCTGCACTGCAGGGACCAGAGATCAAGGCGGCCTGCCAGCTGATTGATGACTGCAGCGATGAGCGGGCGTGCCTCAATTAGATCTGTGTTTTATCTGTGTCTTTCATCGGGGGGGGAGCGAGGAGGGGAAAACACTCTACACTGTTCCTGCTGGAGTATGAGTCAGAGCCGAGGCTCCGGTGGAAGTTCTTGTGGTGGTGGGGGGCTGGGGGAATCTTGGCTCACTGCAGCCTTAGCTGGCCTTCTATATATGCACACACACACACACACACACACACACACACACACACACACACACACACACACACACACACACACACACACACACACACACACACACACACACACACACACACACCCCTACCTGTCGGGCAGGGTGCTGTGGATAATTAACTGGCCATAATCCCTCCCTCTCTCTTGATCAATCCTGAGTGCACCCCAGAGCACTCTCCTCCTCCTCGCCTCTCACGGCCCCTCCCTGCGCTCGGTGAACTACCGCCTGAATGACTGCACGCCCCACCAGGCCCGTCCGTTCCCCTCCCCTCCTCCTCCCGCTGCCCGCCTGCCACTCCGCCCCTTCTCCCCGTCTCCTTCACTCCACTGTTTTTACAGTGTAAAAGTTTACCCGAGAGCTGAAATTAATTCACGACTTTGCACTTTTTTGCTGTTACTTTTTCCAAGAGCAACCTGCAGGGAATTCATGTCACTGAGGAGCCGCTGGGGGTTAGGGCTTTGCTCGAGTATGCCTGCTGGCTAGGCTGCGGATATTGGGAATCGTACCCAGTAGCCGAAGGAAGCCAGAAACCAAATAATCCAAACCATGAGACTATCCTGCTCCCTCCCAGTTACATAAACACTGACGTCTCTACTCTGTGTCTCTGTCTGTCTTTTGTTTGTTTGTTTGTGTGTGTGTGTGTGTGTGTGTGTGCGTGCGCGCCTCATACCAGACGGAGCCTCCCAGCCAGCAGCACGTGAACATCCAGAAGGAGCTGTGGCGGATCCAGGACGTGATGGAGGCCCTCAGCAAACACCGGCCCCAGAGGCCGGGCCCCGACGGCTGCTACAGCTCCGTGCCCATGCACATGAACGAGGTGAGGCGCCACCCGCCACGCACCTGACCGGGACACCGGGGTCAGATGTCCTGGCGTTTCTTTTCTTTTCTTTTTTTTTTGTTCTCGTTTGTGCCGGGACGCCGGCGGCCGTGGTCACGTGACACCGCCCCCCCGTGACCGTGTGTCATCAGCCGCCAGTCGGGTGCTGGTGCTCACGTCCAGCGTGTTCGCACCTCGTGTCAGAGCGGATGTGTTCAGTCACACCCTGCGGTGGTGGGGCTGGGGTTATCCCGGGTGGCCGGGTCCCCCCCCCCTTCACGGAGCTGTGGTGCCTCATGTGATCCACAGAAGCAGGACCGGCAGGACCCGCGGCGCGGGGAGGAGCCGGTCCCCCCGCGGCCGCCCCTACCCCAGTCCTACGAGTCCAACCCTCCCTCCGTGCCTCCCCTGCCCTCCCTCGTCGGGGTCCGCCCCTCCACCCTCCACAGGCCGGAGGAACGCAAGAACGGCGCCCGGAACGGAGCGCACAGCGTAAGGCTGTTATGTTCCCGCCGTGGCTGTCTCACCATTCCACCGTAGACCCCCCCCCCCCCCCCCCTCGCTGGCCTGCCTTCCACCACCGTTTTTCAGTTTTTTTTTGGTTTCTCTATATTTTTTTATCTTTGGTGTTTTTTGTTTTCTTTTGTGTCAAACCCATCAAGTTGTCTGTTGTCTGCAGCCTGCCAATGCGATGCCTGAAACACACAGTTATCTTCTGTTGATTTAAGTTTTCATGTATCTTTTTGCTGCACATCATTTTTTTGGTTTCAAGATGTTTTGATTTTGTGATGCCGCCTCCTTGTTTTTCTTCACTTTCTGTTGTCCTGTTTTGATTTGTTTTCCAGCGTTTATGTTGTTATCTGCGGTTGCTGTAGGAATCCACGGAAAATCACTCTGATGCTTCCGCTTTGTGTTTAACTTTACAATTCCACAATACCAAAGACACGGAAACGGCTCTTCTCACAACCCACCACGCCCCCCACCCCCCTCCCCATCCATCCCTCGACGCTGAGCCTAAAACGTGTGATGTTCTCTGTCATCACCATTCAGTCACAATCACCCGGCCGCTCTGTTAGACGCCACAATGCGATGGTGTCATTCGCCACAATACTGATGACTCCCTCTGGAGCCCGACGGGCCCCGTCGTGAATCATCAGCCACCGAGCGGTGGGTGACTCTCTCTGACTGTCCTGTGAACGTCTGCCTTGCTCTCTCTCTCCCCCCCCCCCACCCCCCCGGGTCCAGGGACCAGACTATCGGCTGTACAAGAGCGAACCGGAGCTAACCACCGTGGCCGAGGTGGACGAGAGCAACGGAGAGGACCGGTCCGGAGGAGAGCACCTGGGGGAGAGGGAGACCTCCAGCCGAGGTACCTCCAGCCCCGCCCCCCCCCCCCCCCCCCCCCCCCCCCAGTATTCAGCCCCTTTATTTGGAAGATTCATTGATGCTGCCCCGTTAAATGTGTATTGTAAGATGAGTTGCTAGTGTCTCATGTGTGAATTGTGGAGAAAAAAAAAGCAACCACAGCTTGTCGTGAACCGTCGTTCTTCCGTGTGGCTCCAGGGGTCTGCTACCCAGTGGGCATCGTGCCCCCGAGGACCAAGTCTCCGATGATGGACTCCTCCTCCATCGGGTCCTACGTCACCCTGAGGAAAAGCAGGAGGCCCGAGTCCAGAAACGTGAGTGGAGAACCGGTCCGCACCGGGGACCAGAAACCCTGCGATCGTATCAGGAGAACGGCGTCGAGGTTGAGGATTTCAACGAGCAAGACGTTGTTGCTCTTCATGCATAACGCCGCACAGACGTAATGGACCGTCACAGATAACAGCTTGTTGTTCAAACTCGGATTTGTGTATCTGTCTTTTTTTTTTTTATGGAAACGTATCGCGTGGGGGCGAGTGGAGGGGGATGAAGCCCTGACTCACAGTCTCCTTGCGGGCTGGAGTCACATAAACGCCAGGCCTGATTTACATACAGTTTCCACAGAGTCACCACTTTAATTTACTAACCGTGTTATTAGAACCACCACAGTGGAGGGACTGCCCCTGTGTGCGTGTGCGCGCATCTTTGTGTGTGTGTGTGTGTGTGTGTGTGTGTGTGTGTCCATCTGCCTGTGTGTGTGTGTGTGTGTGTGTGTGTGTGTCCATCTGCCTGTGTGTGTGTGTGTGTGTGTTTGTGCATCTGCCTGTGTGTGTATGTGTGTGTGCATCTGCCTGTGTGTGTATGTGTGTGTGCATCTGCCTGTGTGTGTGTGTGTGTATGTGTGCATCTGCCTGTGTGTGTATGTGTGTATCTGCTTGTGTGTGTGTGTGTGTGTGTGTGTGTGTGTGTGTGTGTGTGTGCGTGTGCCAGAGAGAGATTTTCTTTCAGAGCATGGTTGAATGCTTGAATCTCATCCTGCGCCCCCTGGCTAAAGTTGAACCACACGTTCTATTCAAGCTCATGTAAACTCAGTCAGCCCGTGATGGCCAGCGCCTGTCGCGTGCCAGCGGACCTCGGCCCTGCCCCAGAATCCTGAACAACCCAGATAGCACTAGTGGTGGTGGTGGTGGTGGTGCTGGTGGTGGTGGGTGGTGGTGGGTGGTGGCTGGCTTTGTCAGTGTGCTGCATCTGCCAGGCCCCTCCAGCAGTCCCTGTCAGAGCACCAAGTCGTTCTCTCCCCTCTGTCCCCTCCGTACAGCGCAGGGCTGTCAGCCATCGTCCAGCTCAGGGCTTCTGTTAGGAGGGCAGGAATGTGTTCATGTCGCGGTGGACTGGACTGCAAAGACAATGGAATTAAAACTAACCTTTTGTGTGTGTGTCTGTCTGTCTGTCTGTCTGTCTGTCTGTATGTTCATGTCCGTTGTGTGTGTGTGTGTGTGTGTGTGTGTGTGTGTGTGTGTCCATGTTGGTGTATGTATATATGTGTGTGTGTGTATGTGTGTCCATGTTGGTGTATGTGTGTGTGTGTGTGTGTGTGTGTGTGTGTGTGTGTGTGTGTGTGTGTGTGTGTGTGTGTGTGTGTGTGTGTGTGTGTGTGTGTGTGTGTGTGTGTGTGTGTGTGTCCCCATGTTGGTGTGTGTGTGTGTGTGTGTGTGTGTGTGTCCAGGAGCGTCCCCGCAGCGCCGCGGACCAGCTGGCCGGGCCGGAGAGCGGCCGTCCCAGGATGAGCGTGGAGGAGCAGCTGGAGCGGATCCGGCGCCACCAGCAGGGGGCGCTGCGGGAGAAGAAGAAGGGGGGGCTCAGCGTGCTGGCCGGGGGCCAGGAGAACACGCCCAGCCGCAGCCCCTCCTTCACCAGGGAGACCCCGCCCCGCAGCACTCAGGTAGACCGGCCCCGCCCGCGTTAAGGGCAGAGCCACACTTTGCCCTTAGGCTACATTAGTTAACCGTTAGTTAATGCAGCAGTAAGCAGTTACAGTTAACTGTAATGGTGTAGTTATGATGTAATCATGGCGTTCACGTTTATTCCCGGTGATCAGGTTAATCGTTTATCCATTATTTTACAATAATGTATAAATTATAATTATTTATCACACGGCTCTTCTCAGTGCTGTGGAACGCTCCGTTCACGTGCACGGGCCTTCCCGACTTCCGGTGGTGAATTTTTTTTCACGTCTTTCGTATCACTCCGCAAGTAGTCCGGTAACTTATCGACCCCAGCGTACTCGGTTGCTAAGCGACGTCAACGTCAGACTATTTCTCTGCTGATCAACACTACAAATGCCGGTAACAAATAAATTGAAAACGTCGCCGGTCATTATTGGCAAATAAGCCCCTTCAGGGCGAAGCAAGACACCTCCGCTTCGCGTCAGTGTCCTATTCGCCCTGTCGGGGCTTATTTCCCGATAATGACCGGCGTTCTATACATTATCCCTAACATAATTATAACCCACAAACCCTAGTTTTAACCACTATGCTAAGGGGGGTTAAATATATTATAATGCTTATTACTCCATTAATTCACGTTAATGAATGGCTCATTAGTGTCCCCTCATGGTAAAGTATTGCTAGATAAGCTAGTAGCTACAAGGGCACTCCACTCCCACCCCGAAAGTTCTTGGTTCGATCCCAACTCTCTGCAATCCCCCCGGTCACCCCCGGTTACCCCCCGGGGTCCGCTGCCAATGCTGCGTCGTGTCGTTAACGGCGTCACGCCAACAGCATCGTTTTCTGTTCTCCACGGGGATCATCACAAAATGATTGACGAGCAGTGAGACAACGCTAACGTTCGCCGTCGGGGACCGAAGCGCGTGATTTGTGTTGGTTGCCGTCACTGTCTGCCAAGCTGCGGCCGTTGATTATCGTAGCGGCACTTCCTCGCCGAATTAAAAGGTTGACACAGAGCTGATTAGACGCGGCGCCGGGGGCTACGACGGGGCTGAGGAGTGGAGCATCCTTGATGAGATGCCTCTCCCCCTAACTGCGACTTAATCACATGCATGTCTGCTGAATAAATGCATAGTGAAGATAGTAGCAGGAGCAGGCTTCAAAGTACACACACACACACACCCACGTTTTCTCGCGTTGAGAGATCTTCCTCGCATTTTTACCGTTGCCTAGTCAGCTCGCGTGGCTGTGAATTGATTGCACAAGCGAGTTCCCCTCATTTATTATTGTGCTAGCAAAGCCGTGTGCATCAGCAATATGCTGATACTCACACTTATTCTCAGGGGAATTAAATTCTTAAAAAGTCTTAATAATTCACAAGATGGCTATCTAAGGCTTTTTGGTTGCTTTTTATCAACTGCAGAGGCTGGTTGTCGGCGTGTTGCAATCATTTCAGGTATCCAAACTCCTTATCTGAGGTTGGAATAGACCAGGAGTAGATCTGGCTGCAGGCACAGGCTGTGATACACTTTTTAAAACTTTATTTTGCTTTTATCTTTTTTACTTGTTTCCGCTACTACCAATCACTTTGTCTTTGGTATTGTTGACCTGATCACCTATGTATCCCTCATCAGAAGGAAAATAAGAATGACATTTACACTTCGAGCATTTAGCAGACGCTTTTATCCAAAGCGACTTACAGTAAGTACATAGAAGAAGAGAAACAATATATCGCTGTCGGTACAGTAAGGATGTTCATAGAACCAAGTGCCAAGCATTAACAATCACTAGGTTAACCCATTCCCTGTATACAACAAAAATAGCTAGTATAAGATTCTACACAATGCTTTGTACTATTTTTTTAAGTGCAAGGACGTACACGTTAAACATACAATAAGTGCGTATAAGTACTCTACTCAGAGTCTAGGTGAACTCACTTCAACAAAAGCATCCATCCGTCTAGACCCGAGAACCTTTGTAAACGTTATTCGTCCACCAACTCAACCGCGCCCATGTCTCCGTACCATGCGGTCCCTCTCACCTCGCCGTCCCCCCTCCGTGGTTCCCCTCAGCTCCAGAGCCGGCGCCGGGAGGAGGTGATGGGCAACGACATCCTGGAGCTGGAGAACTCCCTGAGGATGCAGGAGGTGGTGCGGGACCAGGAGACGCCCGCCCAGGAGATCGCCCGCCTGAAGGAGGCCTCGCACCACTTCAACATGGACCGAGAGGTAGCGCTCCGCCCTGTGTGTGTGTGTGTGTGTGTGTGTAGAGGGGGAGTGTGTGGAGTAGTGATGGGTCGTTTGTGAACGAATCAGTTTGAATGAACGACTCTTTAACAAGAACGAACCGACCTGATTCCCCCGCTTCAGTTCGTCTCGTTCGTCTCGTTCGTTCTCCGAGACTCGACTCCCAGCTCCACCCACTAGTCGCTGAGTCGCTGACGTTGACTGGCGAGTCGCCGTTCGTTCACTGACTGTGTTTAGCGGTGAAGACTCGAGGACTGAGACGTCACGAGAGCCAGCCGGGCAACAACATCCCGATTCCGACCATGAAGCACTCCTCAGCTAAAAGGAACTTAGTTAATGTTGTGTTGATTGATGACTGTTTGCACCATTGCACGATCGTGATTCGTTTGAGAATGAGAACGAGGGAGGAGCTGAGTCTGACCGACTCAGCTGAGAACCGTGATTCACCGCTACCGCAAACGCTACTGAACGAACAAACAAACGGAACGATTCTGAGCGATTCTTCTTGGCAAACTGACCGATGCGAACTGAATCAAGCAAACGAATCATGAAATCCACCACTAGTGTGGAGGTGGAGGGGTGGAGGTGGGGGTGATTGGAGGTGGGGGTGTGTGGAGGTGGGGGTGATTGGAGGTGGGGGTGATTGAAGGTGGGTGTGGGGTGGGGGCTGTGTTTGTGTTGGGGGGATTGGAGGGGTGTGTGTGTGTGTGTGTGTGTGTGTGTGTGTGGGTGCGGAGGTGGGTGCGTTCTCCCATGGTGAAGTGAATGGACCTGCAGACCCCAGTAAAGGGAAACGCAGGCATTCAAAATATTGGAGGTGACGTGGATCTCTAATGGAAACCTGTTCACCTGACACCTGGAAAGCATTAAAATGCCCCTGTTCTAGCAACAGCCGTCGGGGAGGATTAGTCATCACAAGCCTTCAAACTCTATCCACTGCTGGACACTTCCTCTTGTGGTGTCACCAGTCGCTGACTCATGTAAAACCAAAATAATGACGCCAACAAGCTTTTTTGCTTTATCACTGTACTAGTCACTAACGGCGATCCTCAGATCAGGAAACGGAGAATGCCGTACTCGATGCCAGACCCCAACGAGATCCCCCGAGAGACACGGGAGGGCTGTGAATTAATGCTGCGCCTGCCACGCCTTATTGATATTCCTCACAAGTCGAGATTATCTATGCATCTGTGTGCCCCTTTGGCTTTAATCTTCTCTCTCTCTGTCTCTCTCTCTCTCTCTCTCTCTCTCTCTCTGTGTCTCTATCTCTCTCTCTGTCTCTCTCTCTCTCGCTCTGTCTCTCTCTCTCTCTGTGGTCGCCCTTGCCCTCCGCTCCCAGCTGTCGGTGCCTGACAAGGTGGTGATCCCGGAGCGCTACGTGGAGTCGGACCCCGAGGACGCCCCGAGCCCGGAGCAGGAGGCTGACAAGCAGAGGAAGGTGGACCGCATCAAAGCCCTGATAGCCAGGAACAGGTAAACACAACGCCGCCGCCGCCGCCGCCGCCGGTCCGGCTATCACGGCCCTCCCGTCCTCCGCCGCCGCAACGGCCATTTAGTCAGACAACAAGGATCTCGCCGGGCGGGGGAAAGGTTGTTCTTCGCACACTGACAGGGCGAGCGTTCGCCTGAAGGTGACATGGGCTCCCTGAGCCGTAAAGGGCACGGGGCGGGGAGCGACAGATTAGCCAGCTAGAGGTTGTGGCGGGACGGCGGGACCAGAGATGCTCTGCCGGACCATCTGTGCCGCCTGTCTGCACCTCCCCATGCAGAGCAGGGCCGCTGATGCGCTGTGAAGTTAGCGTTTGTCCCTCTTTGCCACGGTGACATTTCCCTCTAAATGTCAGATGCTGTTTTCTACTTGAACTGAGAATTGAAAGAAAAACATGTTTTTTTTTTGTTGTGGTCGGTCCTGGGGTAGTGTCGCCAAACAGCGGCAGCAATCAAAGCCGACTCGCTCAAATCCGGGCGATTGGAGCTTTTCCCTATCTTTCTCTCTGTTTGTGTTTGTGTCGGCGATGTAACTGGAGGCGGGGATCTGAAGC